>NC_057809.1:136114214-136301617 GCF_018294505.1 Triticum aestivum | reverse complement strand
GTGATACCGACGCCACCGCCCCACCACCGCTGGCGACCACCGCCCCTACCCTAAATCCTAAGAAAGATACTGGGGTACCTCTCCGGTGAGCCCCCTCCCCGCTGCGGCTGGTTCTTCCTTAACTCTGGTGAGCCCCCCTGTCGGTGTCAAAACCGGCGGATCTCGGGTAGGGGGTCCCGAACTGTGCGTCTAGGCCGGATGGTAACAGGAGACAAGGGACACAATGTTTTTTACCCAGGTTCGGGACCTCTCGATGGAGGTAATACCCTACTCCTGCTTGATTAATATTGATGATATGGGTAGTACAAGAGTAGATCTACCACGAGATCAAGGAGGCTAAACCCTAGAAGCTAGCCTATGGTATGATTGTTGTGTATGGAGTTGATTGCCTACGGACTACAACCCTCCGGTTTATATAGACACCGGATAGGGTTAGGGTTACATAAAGTTGGTTACAATGCTAGGAGATCTTGAATATCCGCATCGCCAAGCTTGCCTTCCACGCCAAGGAAAGTCCCATCCGGACACGGGACAAAGTCTTCATTCTTGTGTCTTCATAGTCCAGGAGTCCGGCTGAAGGTATAGTCCGGCTACCCGAACACCCCCTAATCCAGGACTCCCTCAGTAGCCCCTAAACTAGGCTTCAATGACAACGAGTCCGACGCGCAAATTGTCTTTGGCATTGCAAGGCGGGTTCCTCCTCCAAGTCCTTCATAGAAGATTGTAAACACCAATAGTAGTGTCCGGCTCTACAAAATAAGTTTCCACATATTGCCATAGAGAGAATAATATTGACACAAATCAAATCTGCCGACGTATTCCGCAGTGCGTCATCACACTACGGCCAAGTCCTCTACTCGAATCGTTTTTACTTTTCCACCTCAGCATGTTTTGCGAGGCGGTTTCCTTGGCACGTCTTGTCAAAGCAGAGATCGTGTACCCCCCTTTACGGGATTCTCATCAATACGGACGTGGATAACCCAACTGCGCCATTTATCACGGTGCCTGGGAGGCAAGCGAGTTTTACTAGGCTAGTGGGGACGCACAACCGCATCCGCCCATATAAGGGGATAAGGATCCACTTTATTACCTACGCATTCTTCCTCCTTTGCCTACCCATCTCCTGCGCACTCGAGCTCCAGTGCCCAAGCCCGCACTTCCTACCTCGACCTTCTCCAGCGATGTCCGGAGCGGGAGGCAAGTGGAAGGTCTCCTCCGTCACAGAGGGCGACGTCAAAAAGCTTAGGAAGGCTTGATACTTGTCCAAAGACATCGCGCACCGGCTTCCCGAGAAGGGGCATCTCCTCCCCACCCCAAGGCCCCACGAGAGGGTAGTATTCCTTCCCCACTTCCTCCACGGACTGGGTTTTCCACTTCACCCATTCGTCTGGGGGCTCATGTTCTACTACGGCCTGGATTTCCACGATCTGGCCCCGAACTTCATCCTCAACATCTCGGCGTTTATCGTCGTGTGCGAGGCTTTCCTCTGCGTCCGCCCCCATTTCGGCCTCTGGCTCAAGACCTTCAACCTCAAGCCCAAGGTGGTGCGCGGCAGGCAGGCGGAGTGCGGAGGCGCCATGGCGGGCAAGATTGCCAACGTCCTGTGGTTCGAGGGCTCCTTCGTAGAGACCCTAAAGGGGTGGCAAGCCGGGTGGTTTTACATCACCGAGCCGCGCGATCCGAAATGGATCGCAGCCCCCAAGTTCCGATCCGGACCCCCCACGCGGCTCATGTCCTGGAAAGAGACGGGCCTATCATGGGGTAACGAGGAAGAGGTGACCAGACTGAAGACATGCATCCAGTCCCTGGTAAACAAGCCAATCAGGCTTGTAAATGTAGTCCAGGTCATGCTCGTTCGCCGAATCCTCCCGTGTCAACAACGGGACTATACTTTGTGGGAGTTCGACCCGGCACATCACCGAACCCTTAACAGGCTCTTCGGCATGATGTATGAAGACGTCTGGAAGGCGCTAATCAAAGGTGCCGAGGCTCCCGCATCCGCTTCTGAGGACCGCGGATACAGCTCGCAGCGTCACGCTAGCGAGGTAAGCTATTTTCACCTTTTACAGGGTGTTCAGCTTTTTTCATAGTTTAACTCTATGCGGGATCTAAACTCCCTTACCTTTGACAGGCTTGGCGGGCGATATCCGGACCGATTAACTGTCCGGTTCCGCTGCCCGAAGACCCAGCCCCAGCTCTACTAGTGAAGCTGCTGGCTCCGGCGCCTTATGTGGTGCCGGAAAAGAAGGCCAAGAAGAAGAAGACCACGGGGACTCGAAAGAGTGCCCGTAACGTGGCGGTGTCGGACTCGTCGTCCGACGAGTCCGAGACGCCCTCTTTCCGTGAAAACGAGGAGGAGGAAGAAGAAAACTCTCCCCCCCAGCGGAGGGAGGAGAGAAGAGGAAGGCCGCCCCAACGAGGGAGGCCGAGGGGTGTAGGAAAAGGAAGACCCCTCCGCCGGACTACGCCCCCAACGCCGAAGAGGGCAAAGAGGAGTGGCCAAACAGGGCCAAGCGTCCGGCGAAATTGTAAGTTCGGGTATCAGAATAACTCATGATGTTCCTTTGTTGCATAGCTTTCCCTAATGTCGAATGTAATTATGCAGTCCGCCCCGGGCCGAACTCAACGAGTCGTCGAGCGGCTCCCTGGATTCATCGGATGTGAACTCAGTTCCGGCTGCTGTCTCCCCCCGCACTATGGACGACGCCGAAGTGGCGTCGCAACGAGCTCCGGGGCAGGAGGAGGTGGTCCTGGAGGAGCCGCAAGGCGACCTCCCGGACCCCAGGAGTAAAGGGGACAAGACCCCCCAGGGCTCCAAGTCCGGCTTTGTGCCGGACACTGCGCCGGAATCTTCAATAGTTCCAGACCGCGGTAGGCGAACTCCTTCCAAGAGGAGCAAGCCTTCTGAGCTGGCGGCCTCCGTCCAACCGGAGGTGCGGGACAATCTGCTTGGGGTGCTTGACGGCGCCTCCATCGACGAGGAGCACCGTACTATTATGAGTATGGTGATCCAGAAGGTTCAGTCCGCCAAGAGCGGACTGACTGAAGCTTGCGCTAGCCTTCTAACAGGCTTCGAGGTAAGTAAAAATATATAAAAATAGTACCGCATAGACAGTAGCCCCTGATGCTCTGTTTGGCGTTCGGAAAGAAAAGCCGAATAGAGGATCTAGTAAATTTCGCAGGAGTCTAACAATAAAGAGTCAATATGTGTGTGCAGGCTTCGCTGCTATCCACCGCCGCACTGACTGCGGAGATGGGTGTCCTGAAGCAGGACCTCAAGCGGACCGAGCAAGAGCTCGGCCTTGCCAAGCGGCAACTCGAGGAAAAAGAAGGTAGGAAATACCTTACAGAAAAAGTGCCTATAGAGAGGCGTGATTGCAAAAAATAACAGGATTACACTGCTTATTATAGGGGCCACGACTGAGGTGGCGACCCTCAAGCAGGCGCTGTCCGAGGCCGAAAAGAAAATGGCTGCGGAGCGCACCGAGCGAGAGAAACTTGGGGCTCAGGTCGGCGAGGTGCAGCAAGAGCTTCAGGCTCTCATGAAAAAACATGAGAGTTTGGAGCTTGAGTCAAAGACCCAAGCGTCCGAGCTTGCAGCGGCCCTTGAGACTGCCAAGTCTGCCAAGGCCGAAGCCCAAAAGGCCCTCCAAGAGTTGGAGGAGATGAATAAGATAGCAGCGGGTAAGGCATTCTTTATGCAAAGCAGAAATATAAAAGTAAACTACTTGTTACTTACCCGAATCCGGAGTTCTCCAGGGGCATTCGCAGATCTTCCCTGCAGTGTATCCGATGCCGCCCCATTCTACTGAGCTGAAGAGGGCAGCTCGACGGAGAAGGTGTTCTGGTCTCAGTATGCTGAGGCCGGACACCCTGTGCCCTTGAGCGACCAGCTGAAACAGCTGGTCGAGCTCCACAAGGCGGCCGAACAGGCCATGAAGGGCTTCATAGTTTGGCTGTGGCCCGGAGAGGCCCTGCCTGGGAGCTACTTCGGGCTGGTGCGGCGGCTGGTGGAGGCCTGTCCAAGGCTCAAGGTCATCAAGTGCTCCGTCTGCATCGAAGGTGCCCGTCGGGCCCTTGCCCGTGCAAAGGTGCACTAGGGTAAGCTAGACGGTGAGAAGCTTGTGAAGGACGGGCCGCCGCCGGGGAAGGAGCATCGCAAGCCCGAGAACTATTACAAGGATGTTCTTGCGGGTGCCCGCCTTATGGCGGATGAATGTACCAAGGATGTAATTTTTGAATAAACTCGCTTGTTTTTATCCTGTGCGCTGAAAACTTGTTCATAGGCGCTTAAGCAATGCTTGTTGAATTTAAAATATTATTTTCTGTGTGGTCGTTTATCAAAAAATTGAGAGATAGCCAGTCGTCGGCTTCTGCCCCATGCCACTAGTGCTGGGGTGTTCGAGATAAACCTGAGCGCTCTTTTTCCCATAGTTGGGTCCTTCGAGGGAGGCGCTCAGCACAACGAACCAGGCAATCGGACTATAATGCTTGAACACTCTCACTTAGCCATAAACTTTATAATTTTAAATTTTGGTGAAGCCCCTAGTTCGGAAGACCGAGTTCGGGGCGCTATCCATGCCTTGGCCGGACAAATCCGGCTCCTCGCTCGAAGCGGCATAAGTCTTTAGGGACTCGAAAAACCTCTCGAACAGCGACCGGTCTCTCGCCTCATCATGACAGCCAGTTTTAGCTTTCTCCACTGAGGTGCTTAACCCAGCTCAACCGGGGCACAATCGCAGTGGTTCTCCTAGTGCTACCTTAGCCGATATAGCGGAACGTAAGGCACCAAAACATAGGAGCCGGGCAAACCCAACTATTGACCCAAATCATGATTCGGAGCCGATGCATATAGTGCTATAAGTTCGGGGTGCCGCACTTGTGAAAGTGTACGGACTTCTCACACCATATTAAAGGGTACTGAAGCCCCTAGCGTACTTGCCGTACCACAGTGTACGGGTGCAACATGTCATTAATGAACATATATAAAAGAGAGTAATGCAGAAAATAGACAAAAGCTATGCATTTTTTATAGAGAGGCTATTTATCAAAGCCGAACGATACAAGTAGTGCGATGAGCAAAAAGATATTGGACTATTCAGTATGTCCTGACCAGGGGCAGGCCGTGGAATTGTATTTAAAACAGGTATACCGCTCGTAACAAAGACCACCTGGGAGTTCCATAATGCGGCATGGCTTGTCTGCCTCCCTGGATCTTGCATCGTTTGTGCGGCAGTCGAATTGCCGAACAGGTCGTCCGAAGTATGGAGTCCTGAAAGTAAGAAAAAATTAAAAAAAGAATCCGGCAGCCCCTAGTACGTTTTAAGCCGTATTTTGGGTGTGCCGTTATTGTGCCCCTTCCCCTGTGCCCATGGTATTTCAAGGGCGTAGTTATGTACGCGAGGTACTGGTTTCGCTATGTCACGAAAGCTGGGGTTGGGGCCACATTGCTATGCTTGCTCAGAGTGTGCCAGGCGGTCTTGATGTGGGTTACTCCAGGCGCGCTTGGCAGTGTCTGGCTTTTTAATGGCCGGACTGGAGAATTGCCTAAGAAGGCTACTTTGTACCTCCGCTGCGAGAGCCGCCATATGCTCCTCCATACGGAGGGAGCGTTCGGTGTTTCCGTTGACCGTAATTATTCCTCGAGGGCCTGGCATCTTGAGCTTGAGATATGCGTAGTGCGGCACCGCATTGAACTTTGCGAATGCGGTTCGTCCGAGCAGGGCGTGATAGCCACTACGAAACGGGGCTATATCGAAGATTAACTCTTCACTTCGGAAATTGTCCGGGGATCCGAAGACCACGTCAAGTGTTATTGAGCCTGTACAGTTAGCTTCTACACCTGGTATAATGCCTTTAAAGGTCGTTCTTTTGGGCTTAATCCTTGAGGGATCTATGCCCATTTTCCGCACTGTATCTTGATAAAGCAGGTTCAGGCTATTGCCGCCGTCCATGAGGACTCTTGTGAGATGAAATTCGTCGATGATTGGGTCGAGAACCAATGCGGCGAAGCCGCCATGACGGATGCTAGTGGGATGATTTCTTCGATCAAAAGTGATCGGGCAGGAGGACCATGGGTTGAACTTTGGGGCGACTGGCTCTATCGCATATACGTCCCGTAACGCACGCTTCCGCTCCCGCTTGGGAATGTGGGTTGCGTATATCATGTTCACCATCCGCACTTGTGGGGGAAAGCCCTTCTGTCCATTGTTGTTTGGTGGCTTGGGCTCCTCGTCGTTGATGTGCAGCCCCTTGTCTCTGCTTTCGGCCCTTAACTTGCCTGCCTGCTTGAACACCCAACAATCCCTGTTAGTGTGATTGGCTGGCCTTTCGGGGGTGCCATGTATCTGGCACAAGCGATCGAGTATTTGGTCCAAACTGGACGGGCCCTGAGTATTCTTTTTGAATGTCTTTTTCCGCTGACCGGATTTATAGCCTTTGAATCCGGCATTGACTGCCGTGTCTTCATTGCTGTCGCTGTTAACGCGGCGTTTTTGCTTATTCCGACGTGTCCTGCCACTTTTGTCCTTGGTATCCGAATTACCAGGGTTCTTTGATAAGTTGTTACTGCGAGCTAGCCAGCTGTCTTCTCCCGCGCAAAAGCGGGTCATGACTGTCATGAGGGCTGCCATGGATTTCGGCTTTTCCTATCCCAGGTGCCGGGCAAGCCACTCGTCGTGGATGTTATGCTTGAAGGCTGCTAGGGCCTCTACGTCCGGACAGTCGACTATATGGTTTTTCTTTGTTAGGAACCGTGTCCAGAATTGTCTGGCCGATTCCTCTGGCTGCTGAATTATGTGGCTTAAGTCGTCGGCATCCGACGGTCGCACGTAAGTGCCCTGGAAGTTGTCGAGGAATGCGGCTTCCAGGTTCTCCCAAGAACCGATTGAGTCTGCTGGCAAGCTGTTAAGCCAATGCCGGGCTGGTCCTTTAAGTTTGAGCGGGAGGTATTTGATGGCGTGTAGATCATCGCCGCGTGCCATGTGGATGTGAAGGAGATAATCCTCGATCCATACCGCCGGATCTGTTGTGCCATCGTATGATTCGATGTTTACGGGTTTGAAACCCTCTGGGATTTTATGATCCATTACTTCATTCGTGAAGCATAGCGGGTGTGCGGCGCCTCTGTACTGGGCTATATCACGACGCAGCTCGGAAGAACTATGTCTGTTGTGTTCGGCCCGGCCGGATTTGTTGTATCCGGAGTGAAGATCATTGTCACATGCCGTAGGCGCCTGCGTGATCCGTAGATCGATCTTGTTTGTCTTGCCTTATCCTCCAGTATGTCTCGCAGGTCGGTGCATTTTCCCATGCCTTAGTTAAGCGGTGTCGGGGCATGGCTTGGGTGGAGGGCCGAGAGGCCTCTCTGTCGCGGCCGCGAGGTGGCCGGTCTGCCATGTCATGCGCTGGTGATGTAGGTGCTTCCTCCTCTGATCGGGGTAGCGGCCTGCGCTTCGGGTAACTCTTGGAGGGGCGTTCGAGTTCATACTCTTCGGCCACAAGGACTTCAGTCCATCTGTCAGCTAGCAAATCTTGGGCAGCTCTAAGCTGTTGCTGCTTTTTCTTGAGGCTGCTTGCCATGGCTAAAAGCCTGCGTTTAAAACGCTCTTGTTCGGCGGGGTCTGATGGTATGACGAATTCGTCGTCATCGAGGCTTGCCTCGTCTTCGGAGGGAGGCGTATAGTTATCATCCTGTGCCGAATGTTGCTGAGGCGGTTGTTCTTCGGCGCTATCCGGGGTAGTATTATCTCCCATGCCGGAATCACCGTTTTTGCTTTGGCGGGATTTAGAGCGGCGCTGCTGACGCCGGCGCTTTGGCTGTTTCTTGGGGTCGTCATCCCCCACTGTTCTATCACCATCTCCGTCTTTTGGAGTATCCACCATATATATGTCATATGACGAGGTGGCCTTCCAGCGCCCTACAGGTGCTGGTTCTTGTTCGTCTACTACATCATCGTCCATGCCGTCGATGTCTTCGAAGCTGAAGTCAAGCATGTCGGTTAGATCGTCGACAGTGGCTACAAAGTGGGTGGTGGGTGGGCTTTGAATTTCCTCACCGTCCGTATCCCACCCTCGCTGACCGTAGTCCGGCCAGGGCTCTCCTGATAAAGAGAGAGACTTAAGAGAATTTAGGATGTCGCCAAAAGGCGAATGCTGAAAGATGTCTGCGGCGGTGAACTCCATTATCGGCGCCCAATCGGATTCGATTGGCAGGGGCGCGGGGGGTTCGGAGTCCGGGGAGGAGTCCGGATCCTCAGAGTCATGGGTCGTGCAGAGTGCGGGGCTGGAGTTCGGCTTGATCGCCTCTGAGATCGCAGCCCCTGAGGCAGCGTCCAACCGCTGATCATCGATCAGCGCAGTAGGCTCTGAATCAATGGTCGAAACCGATGCGTATGCGGCCTCCAAGGCGCTGTTCGGCGGCAGAGCTATATCATGCCCATCGATACAGTGCGGCGCGCTTGGCTGTGGCTCGAATCCGTCGAAGATCAAGTCCCCGTGGATGTCAGCCGTGTAGTTTAGGCTTCCAAACCTGACCTGACGGCCAGGGGCGTAGCTTTCGATCTGCTCCAGGTGGCCGAGCGAATTGGCCCGCAGAGCGAAGCCGCCGAAGACGAAGATCTGTCCGGGGAGAAAAGTCTCACCCTGGACCGTATCATTGTTGATGATCAAAGGAGCCATTGGGCCTAAAGGCGACGACACAGAGGAACTCTCAATGAAAGCACCAATGTCGGTGTCAAAACTGGCGGATCTCGGGTAGGGGGTCCCGAACTGTGCGTCTAGGCCGGATGGTAACAGGAGACAAGGGACACAATGTTTTTACCCAGGTTCGGGCCCTCTCGATGGAGGTAATACCCTACTCCTGCTTGATTAATATTGATGATATGGGTAGTACAAGAGTAGATCTACCACGAGATCAAGGAGGCTAAACCCTAGAAGCTAGCCTATGGTATGATTGTTGTGTATGGAGTTGATTGCCTACGGACTACAACCCTCCGGTTTATATAGACACCGGATAGGGTTAGGGTTACATAAAGTCGGTTACAATGGTAGGAGATCTTGAATATCCGCATCGCCAAGCTTGCGTTCCACGCCAAAGAAAGTCCCATCCGGACACGGGACGAAGTGTTCAATCTTGTGTCTTCATAGTCCAGGAGTCTGGCTGAAGGTATAGTCCGGCTACCCGAACACCCCCTAATCCAGGACTCCCTTACCCCCACCCCTTGAAAATCGACCGACCCAAAAATTGATTCAGTCGACTGAAGTGTAGCTAAATCGGAGCAGCATCGCAAGCAAGAGCAAGAGCGAGAGCAGCAGCGCGAGCAAGAGCAAGAGCAGACCAAGCAGGGGACCGAGAGCAAGAGCAAAGCAGCAGCGCGAGCGAGAGCTAAAGCAGCAGCAGCTCCTACTGATGTGGACGTCACCGCCGAGGGAGCGACACCATGGAGGAAGTGGCCGGCGACGCTGCCGTGGATGGAGCCGCGCCGTGTCGGCTCAGGACCGAGCGCCGGCAACACCGTGAGATCGAATCAAGAAGAAAATGCGGCGGTTAGTGTACAACCTCTTTGGTGGCGTTGATTAGGCCTTAGCTTTATCCAAGAAAACGGTGATGATGCTCTTCCGGTGGTGCAGGTAAAGACGGCGATGTGGGAATGGAGGTGGCACAAAAGACGAGGGGAACATCGGGGCAGCTCCTTGGAGGTGGAGGATGGGGTGGCTGAATCGGCAGGACGACGAGATCGACGACGGATCCTCATCTGGTACGGTGGATGAGGGACTTCGAGGTGTTGGTGTGGACACTATCGTCGTGGAAGAGACTCCAGCTGGGTGGCCTACCGAGGAGGGTGTGGGGCTTCGCGGGTTTTCACGGCCTCAGTGTACGAATGGGTGGGAGGATGGTATGGGAGTGGGGAACCATGGCTTAAGGACGCGCTTGTCCGAAATGTGGGGTAAGTTATGAAAGTACCCCCACGGATTTGAGCTAGGCGGTTCTTTCAGTTCAGGGGTATCACGGGCATTTCGCGTGTCGGGATTTCACAGGAGGTGGGAGTTTTCGCGCGTGTTGTAATTTTGGAATAGCAAGGCGCGGGTTGAGATGGAGGGAGTTTTCGGAGAACAATGAGACACATATATATCTTAAATATTTCGGGGTAACAAGGCGTGGGTTGAAGAGGCGGGAGCTTCACAGCATGATAGATAGAGACGCTAGCTTGAAATGTTGGTATAACAAGGCACGGCTTGAAATTTTGGGAGAACAAGCTTAACGTGTACCCAAACAAAGACAATTCGCACCTCATCACTAGAGAGAGCTATGTCCCATTTTAATATATTACTAGAAATGCATTCAAATACAACAAAAAAACTAAAAAAATCAGGACAACAAACATAACGTGTACAGTACCAAAAAAATTGCACTTCCCTCAACAATAAAAAAACAATGTGCGTTGTATAGCATATGGACTAAATTTGAGTACATTTTCCCTGTTTGAATGGGATTGTACTCAGGTTAGTTATACAACCATCTAAATATTATCTTCACAACACATGACATGAATATAGGAGAAGTAAATTCCTATATAAATACAAACTACATGTACATACGATCTCGAATTCAAATATATGTATAGATTTTATGTTTAATTCAAATCATATTACATGTATGCTCTAGCTAGATGTTCAGAATCTAAACCATATGTATGATATACTACCTACAATGTGTTTAACAAGCACAACACAAACACAAACACCATCTAGACTAGTAAGGTACACGTGCATTGCACGCATGAGATTTGGAAACCAAATTATGAATAAATACCACATTATAGCATGTAAGCTTTGAGTCATATATGGATGATGTAGATGTTCGTTTAATTCTTATAGTTCATTTCATTCAAAATCATCTAGTTTTTATAAGAAAGCTAATATATTTTAAGATTCATGGAATTGTGCGTTGTAAGGCATAAAGTAAAAAACAAATAATGGCAAATCATGTAGAAAAACATTTGGGAAATTCTGATACGGAAGGTTCTAGAACAAAGAAGAAGTGCTTGTGTTTTGAGGTTTGTGCATTATGCTTAAGTTCAACCATGGAGTCTTCTAGATTGTACATGTGGCAAAATCTTTTGGAATCTAGATGATATCCAACGGTCAGTTGTGCTCAAATTTGCCATCTCTGCACCATCGGATTGGCCTCATCCAAGGACCATCTTTCAAAGTTAAAGTTATCCGCACACTATATAAAAATATAAAATAATACATACATACATACATATATATATATATATATATATATATATATTGGGGTATAGATATAGATATGTGATGCGAAAGCCACACAACATCTCCAATTAGAATAGTGTGTCCATGCACGAATGCAATGTGGCCAAACGATGTCTACCATCGATATCTCAAATACAAATCAGTCTAACCTTGTTCAATGTGTATACAGTACAACATGCTCGTTTCCAAACCACACCACGCATATCTCAGTTATATTCATGCGTGCATGGGTTTCAAACATCATGATCTCTTAGTCAAATATTTGAATTCTACTTTATATTGATTATGACGTCACCTAGTCTTTTACACCCACATAGTCATCTTGTCTTTGTAATTATACCATTAACTTTCTCTCGTGCATGCATGCACACACAGTACCAGTCGGCATTATCCATCGCTCACATGAAATCTTTTTCTTCAGGTCGGTCTCCCATGCATGCACACACACACACCTCCCCCTCCCTATCATATCAGGCATTCTTTATCCCTCACGTGCATGCACAATGATCGATGTTCCTCTATGTGTGTGTATATATAGCTAGGTCTTTCACAGTTTTCCACACAAACCGATCAATCTATATATCTAGTGAGGTCTCACCCTCTTTCCCACGTCCACATCGATCAATCTATAGCTCTCTATATTGGATTACATAGCTAATACACCCACATTAATTATATAACCAACGTCCCCCTCTCATCATCCATGCCTCCGCTTCATCTCTCAGACGCGCACATAGTGGCGAAGACAGGGGCAGCAAGGGCCCTGCCCCCCCTAACATCACTATATGTTGAGGCTAATATGAATGTGATCATTACACAATTGCTGGTAAAATGGTTTAAGTTGATGAATTGGCCCTCCTCGTAAAGGATTAGCAATGCTTGGCCCCCTAGCTCATTTATTTTTCATGGCTCCGCCACTGCGCGCAACAACTCACATTCTCGCCCCCTCTCTTCAAATATCGATCTCGCACTTGTGCACTCCTTCATAGTCTCCCTCCACTTGGCCCCTCGCACCATCTTCTAGCCCCCACCGGATTTTGCCACATGTACAATCTAGCAGACTCCATGGTTGAACATAAGCATAATGCACAAACCTCAAAACACAAGTGCTTCTCCTTTGTTCTAGAATCTTCTGTATCATAACTGCCCAAACTTTTTTTTCTAGTTGAATTGCCATTATTTGTTTTTACTTTATGCTTTACAATGCACAATTCCATGAATCATAAAATAGATTAAGGGCTTCTTTGGTTCAAAGGATTCTCAGAGGAATTTTGGAGGGTTCTAATCCTTAGGAATTTTTCCTATCTTGGTTGTTTGATTCGTAGGATTGTAAACCATAGAAATTTTTCCATAGGATTCATTTGCACTACATTTCATAGGAAACATCCCATCCACTCAAACCACTTTGAAAGAATCCTGCATTTTTTCTATGCACAATCAAACACTCGTACAATCCTGTAGGATTCAAGATGACATTCCACTCTAATCCCATGTTTTTCTTATTCCCGTATTTTGGAAATCCTACGAATCAAAGAGGCCCTAGCTTTTTTTTATAAAAACTAATTTATTTTGAATGAGATGAACTATAAGAATTAAACGAAGGTCTACATCAGGCATATATGACTCAGAGCTTACATGCTATAGTGTGGTATTTATACATAATTTGGTTGCCAAATCTGATGCGTGCAATGCATGTGTACCTTACTAGTACTTCGAGTATGTGCAAACACGTAAATTAGAATTCCAATGGCACGCTACACAATGTCTCTCTTACAGTTCATGAAGCTATGTGGTACATGTGGAGGCATTGTCGCGACCTCCTTGTGCGGATTGATCACAGTGACGTGTTGCTGCTTCCAGAAGAATGTACTCGTCCTCTCTGAGCCACACTGGCGGTACATGCACGAAGCGAAGATGTGCACGCACGCCACACATGCACTCATTCCCTCGCACGCACACGCGGGTACACGGGGCGATGCATTTTTGTACGAAGATCCACTCCATGTGATAATTTGACGCGTGTAAAGTCCTTCATTTCATTGATGGTCAATTAATACAGTGCATGCAAATTGAGTGGTCGTGAGGGCGTAAGAAAGACATTACTACTCCACTGTGCGCATGCGAGTAGTTAAATCATGGGGTGCCAGTACTTCCATTGGTCTCCTTCATATTTTGTGCTGATTTTTACCATATTTGTAAGTAACATAATATTTATGCATGTCATAAAAAGTGGCACAAAAAAGGGGGCCAATAAACCAGGACGCATGCAGCATGATCAATTTTTGCCAGGGCTACTGTTGGTGGCCTTTGTTTTTAAATATGGACGGAGTGGAGTAGTACTATCTTTATCTTAGCCTCATAGGGCTCTCCCAGCGCCTAGGCTCGCCCCCCGCCTCGCCCACCGGATACCGTCATGGAGGGTCCCGCCATGGATAATCCCTTAGATCCTAGGATCCCGTGGGTTGCCCTCTCGCTGTGGCCCGCAGCACTGCCGCCTTTGAGCGAAACCCACATATGTTTTAGAGGGGATCCATTACTCCAGAATCACAGATCAGTGGTGCTAGAGGACATGCTAGGGCTGCATTTTAGGTGGTGGGCAGCAAGGGAAAATCGGATCAAGGAAGCGTCGCATCGATTGGAGAGAAGTTCCAAGGAGCTGCGCCTGGCGCAACACAAGGCGGAGGCACAAGTTGATCTCAGGGGAGAGATGCTGAGGGATGTCAGCATCTGGCAGCGTCGCGTTGATTTCGAGCTAGGGCTAATGGCAGGGATCATATTCACGAAGTCGACTGCGGAGGAAAGAACGTGCATGCCTGCGTAATGGCATGAGCAGCCGGTGCAACTGTTCAAATGGGCGGCAGGAGAAGCCAAATCCCGGGACCAGTTGCGGCGGCGCCGCTGGGCACGCATCATAGGCGGGGTGATAATCTTCCTTCTTCTTTTGCTCCTGTGTTTCTTCTTTTGCTTCGGGTGTTTCGCCGCACGTGTCACGTTCTCTGCGAGGCATGAATAAAACAATGCTAACAATGAGATGACTAGCAAACTAGTTCATTTTTATCGCCATATGGCACTGGGCTGCCGTGTTTCGTGCTCCTCCTCGTACTACTCCAGTGGAAAACTTGAGTATACTGCATGGTTCTTTGCTCCTCCTCAAGTCGTCGACACATTTATACGACTAGTCAAATCACAAGGCCCCGCCTTCCAGCAGTAATGAGCCGTCAAATCACAAAGTCCCTCGCCTCTCTTGAAATCGACCAAGCTAGACTGCCCCGCCCTCTAGCCTTTTAAAAATGTATACTTTCATACAGTAGTAGTATCGATGGATTGCGCTATGGAGCAAAACTAACAAGATGGAATTAAAGAAAAAAAGGTGATACATAGGAGCGCTCCTCGCCAAATTATGCATATAGTACTATTAAAAAAGCTAGTACGTGCATAAATGGGGTGCTAAATTATATTAAAGAAATTAGCATACCTATTTAATTCTTGGGTTCTTATTATTTATGCCATTAGTTGTGTATCACTACTCACTTTTGCCATTAGAAGTTACAACTACTCAAAAATGTCATCGATCCGTAAGATGTCTGGTCATAAATGCAATTAGATATCTCAAAAATGCCATCGTTAAGTTAGATGTTTGCTCAAAAATGCCATTAGACATTGTGATTTTCACATAAACCCGTTGACCATGTTACATGACAAAAATAAGCCGATTCTCACAATGATAAGTGTGGCCCCGTTTGTCAAGAGTAACTAAGTGAACAATTTTACAGGAAAATAAGAACGCTGTTGGGATCAAGTAGGCCCCACACTTTATTTTAGTGTAGTGAGATAGAGGGAGAGCTGGCATGTTGTTCTATCAGTATTTATGTAATTATAACATGGAAAAAGAGATTTGAGTCACAATAATGATGTCCAGCACAACACGCCCCTCAAATAAAACTAAGCACCTTGAAATTCTTTGACAGAACTAAGCACCCTGAAATTCTTTGACAACTAAACTGCTGGCTATATGATGTTGGCCATATATATTGTACATATATAATGTGAAGAAATGAGTGGTAGTCGTAGTACTATACCAACTAAAAGAAATACTAGTATGTATGTACTGAAGAGTTAAAGTAACGAGAAGAAACATAACATAGTTCTCCTAGGGGCTCAGGACAACACACCCCTCAAATAAAACTAAGCACACCAGAAATTAAACTAAGCAACTAATCCGGTAGACACTGCATTAGAACCACCATGAGCAACGACACTGCCACCTTAGTCGGAGTCCTTGTCCACGTCCTCGACTTCGTCCTTGTCCCTCTTCCTCTTGGGCGATACATCTTTGCTTGAACCGCACACTTGGCTCTTGCTCTTCATCCAACCCTTGTAGATATTGAAACAAAGGTAGCCATCCATTCCAGTGCTTTGGATGTGGTCTATATCTAGTACATTCCACTGTCATGCACGATGAAACGTGTGCGGAGGTTTCTTCAGTTTACCGTATGAAGGATGAACCATGGCTCCTGCTAGGGTCAGCATTGAAGGCTGATCACGGGAGGGCACCATCCCTTCCTTCTGGAGGTCGAATGGGTTGCCTACAACGAGGCCTATCCGACCCAGGATTTCCTTGTCGTTCCTAAATTCAATAGTAACGAATTTGACTCGGACACCCTTGAGGAACTTCTTAAATTCCTCGCACTCAACGTCGGCATGGCATATGTGGTAGACCAAGCATAAGTCACGCACGCAAACCTGGATCACGGCAGGCTTCTTCTTCTCTGCCTCCTTTAGATTCTTCTCGCTTCCTAGGACTGTGGTGTACTCAACATCTAGCCCAGCGACCCACTCATCATTTGAGTTTTCGAACATGCGTTTGAAGCGAGCAAGGCATCCTTTCACCATTGCGGAAGAACGGGTGTAGATGACGTCGAACTCATCGCCGGTGATGGTTCTAACCTTGTACTCACCGCCTACAATGAAGATTTGGGAAGCCACGGATTTGGGAGGAGGGTTAGGATTAGTGGAACTGCCGTAATATGAAAGGACAGGACGACTAGGAGCGGTTTATCGATTGTAAAAATGCCGAGTGGGGGGGGGGGCGTTCGAACGGCAGGGTAGTGGCTTGCCTAGTGGATAAATGGATTCATGCACACTACTATGGGGGCCCAATTAGATGTCATGTCTACTCGACGCTCAATTAAATGGATTTCGATGTCATGTCAAGCATTGGGAAAATTACAGGTGATACGAAGCTTTCGAGAGCCCTTGTATATGAGATCGAACGGTTGCATGGCGTGATTCTAGACCTATGGGTGAATATCCTATCTTGGAGGGTTATTCTGCAAATTTTCAGCAACATAGCATGCGACCGTTCGATCTCAGATCCAAGGGCTGCTAGCAGCTCGTATCATGGTTGTGCCTACCATGAGCGTCGCCTCGCTCGCGCGGTCGCGCCCTGGGAGATTTAACACGGTGCGTTAAGCTATCTGATGTTGGCATGTCATACATAGTCATCACTTAGTCACGCATACTACAACAAGGTTAGCTATAAGGTTGGCTATAAGAGTATTTTTTTGTTTACTTCTCTCTATCTCTTTCTTCATAGTATTTATTGCATTTGCCAAGGAGTTACCTCTTCCAATGAAATGGTGCTTAGATGAGGTGCTGTGGGCATTAAATGGCTTAGCAACTCAAGTCCCCAATGCATAGGTGCTTAGTTTTTTGTTGCTAAGTTTGCTTCATCTAGGTACACGTGCTTAGGCTGGTCATAATGGGAGTATCATAGATGGTATCATGCACGCCAACTAAGCAATTTTCAAGAGGTGGCATAGAATTAAATGAAGAAAGAGAGACTTGAGCATCATATCATGATACTGCATCATATTAATTGATGTGCTACTTTGTGCCATGCATGAAAATAAATGTAGTCCTATATGATACCAACATATGATACCATGCATTACGGATGTAGTATCATACACTAGTATCATATGCATGATACTAGGATATGATACTCCCCATTACAACCAGCCTTAGCACCGTTTCTTCCTGGGGTCACCAAACTAGTCTCTATCTTCTTAATTAACTTGCCACATCAGACTTTATGCCTATGTGGTAGGCTTAGCACTTGTAGGATCAAGTACAATAGTGGGATATAAGCCCGCTTTACATGGCATTTTTGCATATGTGGGGGAAAGAGGCAAGGAAAAAGTGGAGGAGTGGGCTCTCAAGCAAGAGCCAACCTCTACATGGTGGAGCATCGGGAGAGGCACCTGTATGGAGGTGGTCAGGACTTGGGAGACTCACGCCAGTCGTAGCGCCGCAGTTAAAATGATAATGGTAAGTCAAATCACCGGGCCCCACCTATCCAGCAGTAACTCACTGTCAAATCACACAACCCTACTGTCGGTGTCAAAATCGGCGGATCTCGGGTAGGGGGTCCCGAACTGTGCGTCTAGGCTGGATGGTAACAGGAGGCAAGGGACACGAAGTTTTACCTAGGTTCGGGCCCTCTTAATGGAGGTAAAACCCTATGTCCTGCTTGATTAATATTGATGATATGGGTAGTACAAGAGTAGATCTACCACGAGATCGGAGAGGCTAAACCCTGGAAGCTAGCCTATGGTATGATTGTTGTTCTGTATGTTGTCCTACGGACTAAAACCCTCCGGTTTATATAGACACCGGAGAGGGTCAGGGTTACACAAAGTCGGTTACAATGGTAGGAGATCCACATATCCGTATCGCCAAGCTTGCCTTCCATGCCAAGGAAAGTCCCTCCCGGACACGGGACGAAGTCTTCAATCTTGTATCTTCATAGTCCAGGAGTCTGGCTGAATGTATAGTCCGGCCATCCGGATACCCCCTAATCCAGGACTCCCTTACCTACATTTGCAGTAGCCTACTCCCTCATCTTCTCGTGTCTTTGTTGAACCGACTAGGCAGAACTGCCCCGCCTACCGCGCAGGAAAAGCCCTGCCCTTGACTTTTAAATAGTACAGTATACTAATTTTGTATCCATGGATTGCGCCATGGAGCAAAGCCTCAAGAAAACGGCAGTACACATTTACGGAGTACAATATACAGCACGCCCGTCGCGTTCGCATCGCACCCCAGATGGTCGGTCAGTCTGGCACGCCGCTCTCCGAATGGAATGCGCGTCATATCGCATTTGCACACACATGTGGGACCGCAATTGAGAACCGACCATAGGCACACTCCCCGGCCCTGCAAGTCGGGTGAGTTAATAGAAGAGAGAGACGAGCGATAGTACTAGAGAAGTGTTGTACAGACGTTGGTGAAGGCCTCGACGTTGGTGCCTCGACGATCCCCGCATGACACGGAAGATCAGTTCGTCCATGCATGTGACCAGACTCCAGCAGACACGCCTGGATTCCACTTCCTCGAAGCTTCTCGTCCTCTCCCTCCCTTCCTCCCTCCCTCCCTCCCGCACCGCCCATGAAGGCGCCTCGCCATATCCGCGCTCCATCTAACCATGCCATCCAAACACCTCTTTGGTTAGAGTTAGTTCAGGGTTAGAATCTAACTCTAACCTCTAACTGAGTTAGAGTATCCAAACAGGGCCATCGTGCAGGCTGTGTTGTACAGGGCTGTAGTTCTGGTGAAAAATCTAAAAAAAGGTTTCTTGCCATCTCGCAAAATTAGGTGTCATGTGCTTCGGATCACTGCGAGGGTTAAACAACGACAACTGAGTTCCTCCAAGGCACTAGTCATGGGGGCCACATGCATGAAGACTACTCAGCTACCATCTATGTCAAGCCGGCTATGTTAATTAGGGCATCTATCGATGGACCCCTTTTCTACGAGTTTATCTTTAATTTGAGCTTTGATCATCGTCTAGTTTGTCTGTTGGGATTCATGTTGTCTCCTTTGGGTAGCGGCGGTGGTTTAAGAGGGAGAGGAGCGTGCGGCAGCGATTTAGGTTTGGACGAGAGGGTCGGTGTGCTATGACTGGATCAAAATCAAAATCAATTTACCCTTCAATTAAGAAAGCGACCCCACATTAACTAGTCTCCCTTTTATTCTGAGTCATAATTGACCATGATTTTCACAAATAAAATATATGTTATACGTTGCAAAAATAATATAATTTGAAAGTACATTCAGATACGAACCAAACGATACAATATTTGGTGACATGCATTCACATTTTGCTTGTCAAATACAGTACGTGGTCAAACTTTGACCCAAAATATGCAAAACATAAAATACTTCCAAGACCAGCGCCGCTCCTCTCCTCTTAAACCACCGCCACTCCTCTCCTGTTCCAATCTAAATCCAGCGCCGCTCCTCTCCTCTTCCATTTCAAAACCACCGCCCTCCTCTCCCATTCCAATCCAAAACCAGCGTCGCTCCTCTCCCGTTCTAATACAAAACCAGCGTTGCTCCTCTCCTCTTCCATTCAAAAACCACCGCCAACGAGTGAACTTGTTGTGGCGAAGTAGATCGATGGAGGAGTACAATCGATACGTGAGGATCGCAAACGGCGACCCTGTGAAGCTAGCTAGGATGTTGGAGATACAGTCTTGGTTTGACAACAAGGACCAACTAGAGGCGACGGCGACATCCATGGCCAAATATCTGCAACAGAGTGAAAAGGCGGCGATACTCCCGAAGGGAGTCACACGGGAGTACATAGAGCTTCTCCTTTGGGCCATGGAGCAAACAGATTCACCGAATCCAATCATGAGGGAGCGGTGGTGGGAGTATCGATCCCAGATGGGGCATCCACCGGAGATTGAAGGATCGAGCATCTACAGGGTGCTGTTTGTGAGGGTGCTGTGCCAGAGTGAGCTGGTGGAGTCTTCGTCGACCGAACCCAGCTGCAAGAGGAGAAAAGCAGTTGGCCCGATGACGCTTCCCCGCCATCCTCTCCCTCGCTGTTCACATCGTCTCACAGGGCGGCTGTCTGCCGCCGAGGAATAGGAGGGGACTGCCCCCCAGCCCAATAGTCGGGCAGGTTGTGAATTGTCAGGAGGAGCTTAGGGTTGTCAGTATTTGCGGGTTGTGAATTGTGTTTTGTGTTGTGTATTTTGAGAGTACTTTCAGATATGAATGTGTTTTGAATTTCAGATTTGCAGTATTGAGCATATGAAGTATTTTATGAATTCTAGAGACCTATTTTTAGCACTTAAAAAATGTAGTTTCATAGGAGTATAAAAGTGCAGACAATGTGATTCTCAGAGAAGAAACTGCAAGTTCAGTTTCAGATAAGAAACTGCAACTTTCAGAGGCAGAGCATTTATATTAACACGGCCTTTTCAAACATGGTTAACATCACGTTGGAAGTTTTATTCATGGTCGAAAATGGAACTACCAGCCAGTTAACATCATGCTGATCAACATTCATGCATAGCACATCTTCATATGATGCACAGAGATATGCTATTTTCAAAATGCCCACACAATGTCGAGTGTGCGAAAAACAGAGAAAACGAGGGACGAAGTTTTGGCAAGTGTTGGACATGGTGTGCGTAGATGACAATGGGGACCCACATGTCAATAATGGCAGATGCAAAAAATTGGAGATATTTTCCCTGCATCAGCTGGAATCAAACCCGGGCGGAACGGCTATCGGGTAGTGTCACTTGGCCACTGGGCTAGTTTAGTACTTTCGTTACAAATAAGGCACTGCCTTGGGTGGACCAATCACCTCCTGCGCCTTTGTGCGCTCACCGCGGCGCTACTGTCTGCCGTTGTGAACATGCTGAAAAAACAAGAGGAATCTGGAGAGGACTGTACGTGGAGAGGTGGACAGTTGGGACCCACCAGGTCTATGGCCATATGGAAGCAAGTGCCTCATCAAAAAAACTTCCTCCTAATGCTATACTGATGTTGGGGCCCACGGGTTTGTCAATATAGTTACATTTTTTTAGGTGCTTCAACGTAGGAGATAAATTCACAACGAAGCTGTGGAGCTGGCGGGTAGTATCATTTATTATCACTCGGGCAACAAGTATGCGCTGGGTTTTGGGCTGCCCTGTCTAGGCTTTCTTTTTTAACATGCACAGCCAACGACATGTCGGTTTGTATTTTTTTGAGGGCCCTCATGTATCGACCGACCTATGGACCTCCCATCCGAGGTTTTATTTTTCCTGAAACATCGACAACCCAATTTATGTATTTTTTTGAAGAAAACACAGAGTTATGTTTTATTTTTCTATATAAGAATAGAAACGCCTGGTCCAACTCTTGTTTCCCTTCTAATTATATTATATATATTTAAATTATTTTATATGTTATTATGTATTATTGTTATTGTCATCATATATTTAACAGATACTTACATATGTAAGAAAACAATGTCCGACATCTTATTAACTTATAAAAATAATTTCTTAACAATCAAATACTGGATTTTTTTGGCAACGAAAATCCTGGTGATTGTGTACAAAGGCTTGGTAAGATTTAAGGACCAATGTAATAATAAATCACTTATTATTTAAATATATTTATAACAAAATGCCCAGCCCCTGTTTATTTATTGATAACATTGTTGCGCCCAACCCAACATTATAATTAGAATTAGCCCAGCAAAATCGTGTATTTCGAGAAAGTGCAAATGACATGTAATTTTTTAGGAGAAAAATAAATAGGCCGCATGGACGCTACATTATTTGTTCACCCAACCCAATAAATAGACTGTAATTCTAAAAAAAGAGATCAAATTTACTGTAAATTCTAAAAAAATGGGTTCAATACGTGCCACATTTTTGGAGGCTGAAATGTTGGACAATAGGTCGAAGCCAGTCGTTGTTAACTTAGTCAACAAATGATTCTGACATCGTTAGCCGTTGGATTTACATCCAACGACCGACATCCATCTTCAATCTCTTGTCTTCTTCCTCCAGCACCATCGGGACCACCTGCCCCCGCCTCCCGTCTCCTGCTGCTAGCAGCTCTGCTTAGCACGCTTCGCTATGAAGCGCTACCCCACCGTTGGCCAGGCCATCCCTCCACCCATCCACGCCTCCTGTTCTTCTCCACCGACTGCCGAACCACACCGCACCAGAACCAGTTAACCCTTGTACACCTCTCCGTCTGCGACTCTACTCCCGCATCTTCCCATATCTGGCTCGTTGCTGTCCAGGGCCTCGTCGTCGTCCACCACCTTGGATGCACTAGGCGCGGAGTAGTCAACGTGGTCAACGAACGACATCCATCGGAAGTAGACTGTGCGTGGAGAGGCTGACATCTGGGTCCATGGCCGCACACAAATGATGACCCACAAGTATAGGGGATCTATCATAGTCCTTTCGATAAGTAAGAGTGTCGAACCCAATGAGGAGCAGAAGGAAATGATAAGCAGTTTTCAGTAAGGTATTTTCTGCAAGCACTGAAATTATCGGTAACGGGTAGTTTTGTGATAAGGTAATTTGTAACAGGTAACAAGTAATAGAAGTAAATAAGGTGCAGCAAGATGGCCCAATCCTTTTTGTAGCAAAGGACAAGCCAGGACAAAATCTTATATAAAGGAAAGCGCTCCCGAGGACACATTGGAATTATCGTCAAGCTAGTTTTCATCACGTTCATATGATTCGCGTTCGGTACTTTGAAAATTTGATATGTGGGTGGACCGGTGCTTGGGTACTACCCGTCCTTGGACAAGCATCCCACTTATGATTAACCCCTCTTACAAGCATCCGCAACTACAGAAGAAGTATTAAGGTAAACCTAACCATAGCATGAAACATATAGATCCAAATCAGCCACTGATAACCCACAAGTATAGGGGATCGCAACAGCTTTCGAGGGTAGAGTATTCAACCCAAATTTATTGATTCGACACAAGGGGAGCCAAAGAATATTCTCAAGTATTAGCAGCTGAGTTGTCAATTCAACCACACCTGGAAACTTAGTATCTGCAGCAAAGTGTTTAGTAGCACAGTAATATGATAGTGGTGGTAGCAGCAACGAAAGTAAAGACAACAAAAGTAATGTTTTTGGTATTTTGTAGTGATTGTAATAGTAGCAGCGGGAAAGTAAATAAGTGAGAACCAGTATATGGAAAACTCGTAGGCACCGGATCAGTGATGGATAATTATGCCGGATGCGGTTCATCATGTAACAGTCATAACATAGGGTGACACAGAACTAGCTCCAATTCATCAATGTAATGTAGGCATGTATTCTGTATATAGTCATACGTGCTTATGGAAAAGAACTTGCATGGCATCTTTTGTCCTACCCTCCCATGGCAGCGGGTTCCTATTGGAAACTAAGGGATATTAAGGCCTCCTTTTAATAGAGAACCGGAACAAAGCATTAGCACATAGTGAATACATGAACTCCTCAAACTATGGTCATCACCGGGAGTGGTCCCGATTATTGTCACTTCGGGGTTGGCGGATCATAACACATAGTAGGTGACTATAGACTTGCAAGATAGGATCAAGAACTCACATATATTCATGAAAACATAATAGGTTCAGATCTGAAATCATGGCACTCGGGCCCTAGTGACAAGCATTAAGCATAGCAAAGTCATAGCAACATCAATCCCAGAACATAGTGGATACTAGGGATCAAACCCTAACAAAACTAACTCGATTACATGATAAATCTCATCCAACCCATCACCTCCAGCAAGCCTACGATGGAATTACTCACACACGGCAGTGAGCATCATGAAATTGGTGATGGAGGATGGTTGATGATGACAACGGCGACGAATCCCCCTCTCCGGAGCCGCAAACGGACTCCAAATCAGCCCTCCCGAGAGGTTTTAGGGCTTGGCGGCGGCTCCGTATCGTAAAACGCGATGATTTCTTCTCCTTCATTTTTTCTCCGAAAGCAAATATATAGAGTTGGAGTTGGCATCAGAGGGCATCCAGGGGGCCCACGAGGTAGGGGGCGCGCCCCCCACCCTCGTGGACAGGGTGTGGGCCCCCTAGTCTTCATCTTTGGCGAGGATTTTTTTTTATTTTTTCTAAGATGTTCCATGGAGTTTCAGGTCATTCCGAGAATATTTGTTTTCTACACATAAAACAACACCATGGCAATTCTGCTGAAAACAGCGTCAGTCCGGGTTAGTTCCATTCAAATCATACAAGTTAGAGTCCAAAACAAGGGCAAAAGTGTTTGGAAAAGTTGATACGACGGAGACGTATCAACTCCCCCAATCTTAAACCCTTGCTTGTCCTCAAGCAATTCAGTTGACAAACTGAAAGAAAGAAAGAAAAACTTTTACAAACTCTGTTTGCTCTTGTTGTTGTAACTATGTCAAGCCAGTATTCAAGTTTTCAGCATAGATCATAACTAACCACATTTGCAATAATTCTCAGGTCTCATGATTACTCATATCAATAACATGATCAACTAGCAAGCCATAATAATAAATCCCGGATGACAACACTTTCTCAAAACAATCATAATATGATATAACAAGATGGTATCTCGCTAGCCCTTTCTGAGACCGCAAAACATAAATGCAGAGCACCTTTAAAGATCAAGGACTGACTAGACATTGTAATTCATGGTAAAAGAGATCCAATCATAGTCATACCCAATATAAATTAATAGTGATGAATGCAAATGACAGCTGTGCTCTCCAGCTAGTGCTTTTTAGTAAGAGGGTGATGACTCAACATAAAAGTAAATGGATAGGCCCTTCACAGAGGGAAGCAGGGATTTGTAGAGGTGCCAGAGCTCGGTTTTGAAATAGAGATAAATTGTATTTTGAGCGATATACTTTCATTGTCAACGTAACAACTAAGAGATGGCGATATCTTCCATGCTAAACACATTATAGGCGGTTCCCAAATAGAATGGTAAAGTTTATACTCCCCCTCCACCAACAAGCATCAATCCATGGCTTGCTCGAAACAACGAGTGCCTCCAACATACATCAGGTCCCAATGGGAGTTTTGTTTGCAATTAATTTTGATTTAGTTTGCATAAAGCATGGGACTGGGCATCCCGGTGACCAGCCATTTTCTCGTGAGTGAGGAGCGGAGTCCACTCCTCTTGAGAATAACCCGCCTAACACGGAAGATAAGGACAGCCTTGGTTGATACATGAGCTATTCGAGCATACAAAACAGAATATTTATTTGAAGGTTTAGAGTTTGGCACATACAAATTTACTTGGAACGGCAGGTAGATACCGCATATAGGAAGGTATAGTGGACTCATCTGGAATAACTTTGGGGTTTAAGGGATTGGATGCACAAGCAGTATTCCCGCTTAGTACAAGTGAAGGCTAGCAAAAGACTGGGAAGCGACCAACTAGAGAGCGACAACAGCCATGTACATGCATTAAAATTAATAAACATTGGATGCAAGCATGAGTAGGATATAATCCACCATGAACATAAATATCGTGAAGGCTATGTTGATTTTGTTTCAACTACATGCGTGAACATGTGCCAAGTCAAGTCACTTAAATCATTCAAAGGAGGATACCACCCCATCATACCACATCATAATCATCTCAATAGCATGTTGGCACACAAGATAAATCATTATAACTCACAGCTAATCAAGCATGGCACAAGCAACTACGATCTCTAATTGTCATTGCAAATATGTTTATTCATAATAAGCTGAATCAAGAACGAGGGACTCATCATATTTACAAAAACAAAAGAGGTCGAGTTCATACCAGCTTTTCTCATCTTAGTCAGTCCATCATATATCATCATAATTGCCTTTCACTTGCATGATCGAACGGTGTGAATAATAATAAGAGTGCACGTGCATTGGACTAAGCTGGAATCTGCGAGCATTCAATAAACAGGAAAAGACAAGGCAATATGGGCTCTTGGTTAAATCAACAATAATGCATATAAGAGCCGCTTCCACAATTTAATTATGGTCTTCTCCTACTGACCCCCAAAGAAAAGAAAAGAAATAAAACTATTTACACGGGAAAGCTCCCAACAAGCAAAAGAAGAACGGGAAATATTTTTGGGTTTTCTTTTTAATTATTACTACTACAGCAGAAAAATAAAGTACTACTAATTTTTTTGGTTTTTCTTAAGGTTTAACAAACACACAAGAAGAAAGCAGGAAAAAGAAAATAAACTAGCATGGATATTACAGTGAAAGAGTATGAGCACGGACATCTAGTAATGAGTGTGTGTGAACATAAATGTAATGTTGGTGAGAAATACGTACCCGCCCCCATGCTTAGGCTTTTGGCCTAAGTTGGTCTATGGCCACGGCTGGCCTGGCTGATATCCATAATAATAGTTGTTGGGGTCGTACTGTGATGAGGAAGAAGAAGGCTCCGATTGCCACTGGCTGGCAATCATCTCCGGATCCCACTGATAGTTAGAATGCCGTGAAGGATCAAATTGTGGTTCCGGTTCTGGCTCCTCGGCTGGTGCAGGGTTCCGGTAGGCGTGAATAGCCGTCAACGGAACAAGGTACGTGCCTACAGTCAAATCAAACAAAGAAGGAGGAGGTAGGATAATAGTCTCAGGATGATGTTTGTTAAAGAACAATTGATATTTAAGCTCTCCTGCCATATTCTTAACAATAAAATCATGTGCCACCATACTTTTATGATCTAGATAAACACAGGCAGCACCTTTTCTTCCTTCTCAGCATGCCTAATAGGTATGTTAAAATGTACGGCTAGGCGTGTAGCATAGATGCCTCCAAAGATGGGGCCTTTGGTACGGTTCATACTTAACGGTCTAGCAATAATGCCACCCATACTAAAGGTGTTATCACTATATAAACCGTGGAGCAGAATAATTACATCAGGGATACTAAGATTTCCACAGTTTCCATGTCCAATTAAACAACGACTAGCAAATAATGCAAAGTAACGTAAAACAGGAAAATGTATGCTAGTGATTCGTGCATCGGAAACCTTCCTAGTTTCTCCTACAGTGATAGTATCAATAAACCCAACCACATCATCATGATGTGGTTCTTCTGTCTTTCCCTCAAAATGGACTAAACAAATCCGACAAAAATCATAAAGTGACATCTCCTTATGCTCATCATATAAATGAAACTCCACCGTAGGTGGTGAGTTCCTAGAATGAAAATGAAAGTTTTGCACAAAGGTATTTGTGAGTAAGAGATATTGATCACATTGGTCGTGGAGGAAAGCGGCGAGGCCTGCATTGTGAGCCAATTCATGAAAATCTTCATAGATACCAGCTGCTCTCAAGAAATCATCAGAAGGCCATTCACACGCCCAAATCTCCGCAGTGCACGGCAAATTATACTTAGGCTTCGGTGCCCTTTCCTTCGAGCTTTGGCTCGATGAGCCCCTCAATAATCTCCTCATCATTTTCTGACAAATTCTGAAATTTTTAGTAACTTCAAAATAAAAGTAAACCAAACTCAATAATATTGATAGCAACTACTCCTACAAGTGCCTAGGGCAGATATCATGCATCAAAACTACCTTTGACCATATAAATTTGACATGCAAGCTCAAGAACATGGTCACCTATGCAGCACAAATTTGCAAAAAAAAATAAAGCACTAGAACAAAAACTAATTGGACCAATGGGGGAGTCACATACCAAGAAACAATCTCCCCAAGAAGTTTTGCGAGAGGTGCTTTGAGCAAGGAGATCGAAAATCACAGCAAAAGTGGCTGGAACTCGTGCTTGAGTTGGTTTTTCGGGTTTGTGTGAGACAGAGGAAGAAGATGGGTGCTGGGATAAGTGGAGGAGGGCCACCGTGGGCCCACGAGGCAGGGGCGCGCCCTAGAGGGGGGGCCCACCACCCTTGTGGCCAGGTGGCAGCTCCTCTCGCGGTAATTTCTGCATAGTAAATCCTCAAATATTCCCAAAAAAATCATATTAAATTGGCATGGCATTCTGAGGACTTTTATTTTTGGGATATTTTTATATTGCACGGATAAGTCAGGAAACAGACAGAAAAGTACTATTTTTTACTTTATTTCTACTAATTAACAGAAAGTATAGAGAGGGTACAGAAGTTTGTGCTTCTAGTTTCATCCATCTCATGCTCATCAAAAAGAATCCACTAACAAGGTTGATCAAGTCTTGTTAACAAACTCATCCCAATAATCACCGGAGAAATTTCGAATAACACTAAGTTACCTCAACGGGGATATGCACATCCCCTATAATAAGTATATCATATTTCTTTTTGACAGTAGGAAGAGGAAATTCAAAACCTCCAATTATAATCGATGGAATTTTTCCAATGGAGTTGATACTATGAACTTGAGGTTGTTTCCTCGGAAAGTGTACCGTATGCTCATTACCATTAACATGAAAAGTGACATTGCCTTTGTTGCAATCAATAACAGCCCCTGCAATATTAAGAAAAGGTCTTCCAAGAATAATAGACATACTATCATCCTCGGGAATATCAAGAATAACAAAGTTCGTTAAAATAGTAACGTTTGCAACCACAACAGGCACATCCTCACAGATACCGACAGGTATAGCAGTTGATTTATCAGCCATTTGCAAAGATATTTCAGTAGGTGTCAGCTTATTCAAGTCAAGTCTACGATATAAAGAGAGAGGCATAACACTAACACCGGCTCCAAGATCACATAAAGTAGTTTTAATAAATTTCTTTTAATGGAGCAAGGTATAGTAGGTACTCCGGGATCTCCAAGTTTCTTTGGTATTCCACCCTTAAAAGTATAGTTAGCAAGCATCATGGAAATTTCAGCTTCCGGTATCTTTGTTTTATTAGTAATGATATCCTTCATATATTTAGCATAAGGATTTGTTTTGAGCACATCAGTTAATCGCATACGCAAAAATATAGGCCTAATCATTTCAGCAAAGCGCTCAAAATCCTCATCATCCTTTTTCTTGGATGGTTTTGGAGGAAAAGGCATGGGTTTCTGAACCCAAGGTTCCCTTTCTTTACCATGTTTCCTAGCAACAAAGTCTCTTTTATCATAACGTTGATTCTTTGATTGTGGGTTATCAAGATCAACGGCAGGTTCAATTTCTACATCATTACCATTACTAGGTTGAGCATCATCATGAACATCATCATTAATATTTTCACTAGGTTCATGTTCATTACTAGATTGTGTTTCAGCATCAGACATAGAAATATCATTTGGATTATCAGGTGGTTCAGCAATAGGTTCACTAGAAGTTTGCACAGTTCTATCATTTTTC
The DNA here is from genome assembly GCF_018294505.1 of Triticum aestivum. NCBI lineage: Eukaryota > Viridiplantae > Streptophyta > Magnoliopsida > Poales > Poaceae > Triticum > Triticum aestivum. The sequence goes on along the minus strand of NC_057809.1, from coordinate 136,272,246 downwards.
TTCTTCTTCTTTTTAGAAGAACTAGGAACATCAATATTATTTCTTTGAGAATCTTGCTCGATTGTCTTAGGGTGGCCTTCAGGATACAAAGGTTCCTAAGTCATTCTACCAATTCTAGTAGCCACTCTAATAGCATAATCATTTTTCTTACCATTCATTTCATCAAGCACTTTATTGAGCCTTAAGTACTTGTTCTACTTGAGTGGTAACCATAGAAGCATGTTTGCTAACAAGTTTAAGTTCACCTTTAATATTAGTCATATAATCACCCAAGCGTCTAATCATATTAGCATTTTCCTTTAATTGTCTACCAAAATAAGCATTGAGGTTGTAACGACCAAACCTCGAAGGATTTGAGTCTCTGTGCTTACCGTGCTAGTCCCTGGATCGAACTCGCTAGCACACACAGTATAGTTGAATACCAGAATATCAAGTGCATCATTTATTACAACGTATGATCCAGAATATATAAAATAAAACAATCTGCATAACACTTGGCTAGCTCTATTCAATCAAACAGCGGAAAGTAGCAGAAAATAACGATGAGTCCCATCATAGCCCACTGGCGATGCTGAGTGCAGACTCGCGACCCTAACGGTACCTTACTCTTCGTCTGAATATCCTGCAACATGAGACGTTGCAGCCATATAGGTCAATACTTGGAATGTATTGGCAAGTTACACATGAGTAATAATATAGCAGACCTCCATGTATATGCATATTATAACAAAAGGAAGGCTTGAGGGTTTGTTTTTGCAGAAAGCTGATTTTGTCCTCATAACTACCTAATAGTCAAATTTTTATTTAGTTCTTTTATTACTACAATCAAATACACAAGGTTGAGTTGGCAAAATCAACTCCAACCTACCCTTTATTAAGTTTCCCAACAAATTTATTAGGTGTCACATCTGTCAAGATCATCCAATAACTGTAATGGCATAGTCGCTCAAATTTACCCATAACCGGGGGCACGGCTAATCATGATTAGTTTTTAATACTCTATAGAGTTCAGTATGCTTTACCCACTGGACCCAACCCGAATATTGAGACGAAGTCTTTCAGAAGCAGTCCCCTAGTCCCAACAGGAGGCCCATCCCAACTATTATATCTACATCTGCTGGCACATCCGGGTAAGGCTCCCACAACTGATCAACTAAGCCAGAGCCCATTTAGCCAGTGGTCGCACATGGAAGCTACTAGTCACTAAGTCTGTCTGATCTTTTTGAGCCTGGGCGGCCGTCCACTTACATTCAGAGGGTATAAACCATGATGTTCTTGAAACCATCCTAGCAATACCACTTCTGCCCAGAGGTGAATTAAATCCTGAGTTACTACTCAATTTATTATATATATAATCCTCACATAAGCTCAATGAATACACGAACCAACCCCGTCTATAAAGCATAGCAAAACTACAACTACCACGATCTGCAATGACGGGAGATAGCTCAACAGCATAACCAAAATATATAGTATTCCTATACATGCATATATTCATAGTGTGATATAACTACATGCATAGAAAACAATAGGTAAAGGATGATCAAGGTGTAACTTTCCTTGGTTCTGGTTCAGAAAGTCACACTCCTGACAATAGCTCGCGTCGCACTCCGGACAATCTACACGTTTCACACAATTCAACAAATCAATCACCGGAACACAAAAAGAACCAAAACAAAACCAACAGCAAGAAAATCATTTTTAAAACTCAACAACAGAATCTTAACATCACCTAAAATGCACTACGGTCACAACGCAAAAAAAATCACTTAAAACCAACAAACGGTTTGAGAGTTACGGTCTCCGGAAGATTTAATTCAAATTCAAACGAATTCAAATTTGAACAGAGAAAACGTGTGCAAAGCTGGTACTGTGATAATGTGCCGATCTTCGTGATTGCACAGGAAAAATGATTACCTAAATTGGATATATATAATAAAAGATATAGCTAGTTGAATTTTGGATGAAAATCTATGAAAAACAAAAAGAAACATAAATACCCTGGTCCTGTAGCGAACTCCTGTGTTGTTCCTGTAGCGAACTGCCACGTGGCAGGGGCCTATTGGCTGAAAACCTCCTGTGCGCGCGTGCTCACCGTGTAGAGAGGAAAACAGCGGCGGCGGTTGGCGGTGGTGGTGGCGGCTCTCCGGCGAGTCTCCGGTGAAGGGGAAGTGATGGGTGGGTGCGGCGTCGAGCGGCGGAGGCGTAGGTGAGGTCGGGCGGCGACGGGTCGTCCTCTGCGGGCAGCAACGGCGACGGGAACGGTGGTGTGCTCCGGCGGCGGCGGACGTCGGTGGCGGCAGCGTTCTGGTGCTCTGCAGGGTACTTCGAGGTGTTAAAAGAGTTCGTCGTCGAGTGGGGGTTCGAACGGTGACAAGTGGAGCGGCCGGGCGTCCTTACGGCGGTGGATTCGGACGGTCAACGACGGCGGCGGCTGAAGCTCCTCGGTGAGATCCAATTCACCCAACAGAGGTGTGCGGACGATGGAAAGGATCGGAAAGAGGCTTCGGGGGTGTGTGGCAAACCCTTACGCATCCAGGGAGTCCTAGGGGAGCACGAGGTCGACTAGGGGGCAAGATCGATCCGGCTCGCGCTCGGGTGTGCGAGCAGTGCAGCTGCGCGTGTGTTCGTCTGACCGGAGGAAGGGAATGGGGAGCGGGGTCCGCTGGCAGAGAGAGACAGATAGCGGGTCGGGCGCTGGTGCGGGTCGGATTGGGTTCGGTGTACCGCTTCGGCGGTTGGAGGCGCGGGAGACTGGGCCGCGGGCAGTGCGGGGTTAGGTGGGCCGCAGGGTTGGCTGCTGGACCGCGCAGTGCTGCGTTTTTTTAAACAAAAACTACAACAGTAAAACTAAAAATAAATAAAATAAAATACACAATATAAATTCTAAATAAAAATACATAGACACACAGAAAAATGTATACTACTAACATAAACTACAGGAACACTAGTTCCAATACTAATGCAATTTTGTAAAATAATTTTGATGCAATAGGCCACTCAAACAACAATAAAACAATCAAATAAAATATTTTTAAGATCACAAAAATTACCAGAACATATTGGATGAACTGGAAATAATATTCTGCACATTATGAACATTTTTAAAATAGGGGAGAAGTCATGTTATCTCCACTCCAAATAAATTGCCTTTTGTTGCATAATGATTTGAATATTATGAAAAAGAAAATAATGCAATAAAAATATGATATGCATATGAATGATCTAATAACATCCTAATTTAGGAAAAATTGGGATGTTACAGAAGTCGTCTTGCTTAAACATAAAGTTATCAAACTCATCCAAGTATTGACTAACAATTTTAGTAGGAGGGACTTCAGCTTTATCATATCTATAGAGAGAATTTACCTTTACTACCTATGTCTGGATATCGGGATCAAGAGGTTCTTCAATAAATAAAGAATTGAGATCATATGTTTCTCCAGCAGACGGTATATTAAGACCATGTATTTCTTCAATAGGAGGTAAATTCTTAACATCTTCAGCTTTAATACCTTTTTCTTTCATAGATTTCTTTGCCTCTTGCATATCTTCGGGATTGAGGAATAGAACACCTCTCTTCTTTGGAGTTGGTTTAGGAATAGGCTCAATAATTGGAGCAGGGGCTGGCTCAGGAGGTGCCCAATTATTTTCATTTGTCAACATATTATTCAATAGAATTTCAGCTTCATCCGGTGTTCTTTCCCTGAAAACAGAACCAGCACAACTGTCCAGGTAATCTCTGGAAGCATCGGTTAGTCCATTATAAAAGATATTAAGTATTTCGGGTTTCTTAAGAGGGTGATCAGGCAAAGCACTAAGTAACTTGAGAAGCCTCCCCCAAGCTTGTGGGAGACTCTCTTCTTTAATTTGCACAAAGTTGTATATTTCCCGCAAAGCAGCTTGTTTCTTATGAGCAGGGAAGTATTTAGCAGAGAAGTAATAAATCATATCCTGGGGACTACACACACAACCAGGATCAAGAGAATTAAACCATATCTTAGCATCACCCTTTAATGAGAACGGAAATATTTTGAGTATATAGAAGTAACGCGATCTCTCATCATTAGTGAACAGGGCAGCTATATCATTTAACTTAGTAAGATATGCCATAGCAGTTTCAGATTCATAGCCATAAAACGATCAGATTCAACCAAAGTAATTATATCAGGATCAATAGAGAATTCATAATCCTTATCGGGAACACAAATAGGTGAAGTAGCATAAGCAGGGTCGGGTTTCATTTTATCTCTAAGTGATTCTTTGTTCCATTTAGCTAATAGCCTCTTGAGCTCATATCTATCTTTGCAAGCTAAAATAGCGGCAGAAGATTCCATATCAAAAAGATAGCCCTCAGGGATAACAAGCATATTTTCATCATCACTATCATCATCATATTCAGATTCAATAATTTTCTTTTTCTCTAGCCCTAGCAATCTGTTCATCAAGAAATTCACCAAGGGGCACAGTAGTATCAGGCATAGAAGCAGTTTCATCATAAGTATCATGCATAGCAGAAGTGGCATCATCAATAACATGCGACATATCAGAACGAATAGCAGAAGAAGGTGTAGGTGTCACAAACTTACTCATAACAGAAGGTGAATCAAGTGCAGAGCTAGATGGCAGTTCCTTACCTCCCCTCGTAGTTGAGGGATAAATCCTGGTTTTTGGATCTCTCAAGTTCTTCATAGTGATAAGCAGATATAAATCCCAAGTGACTCAAAGAATAGAGCTATGCTCCCCAGCAACGGCGCCAGAAATTGGTCTTGATAACCCACAAGTATAGGGGATCGCAACAACTTTCGTGGGTAGAGTATTCAACCCAAATTTATTGATTCAACACAAGGGGAGCCAAAGAATATTCTCAAGTATTAGCCGCTGAGTTGTTAATTCAACCACACCTGGAAACTTAGTATCTGCAGCAAAGTGTTTAGTAGCACAGTAATATGATAGTGGTGGTAGCAGCAACAAAAGTAAAAAAAGCAAAAGTAATGTTTTTGGTATTTTGTATTGATTGTAACAGTAGCAGCGGGAAAGTAAATAAGCAAGAACCAGTATATGGAAAACTCGTAGGCACCGGATCAGTGATGGATAATTATGCCGGATGTGGTTCATCATGTAACAGTCATAACATAGGGTGACACAGAACTAGCTCGAATTCATCAATGTAATGTAGGCATGTATTCCGTATATAGTCATACGTGCTGATGAAAAAGAACTTGCATGACATCTTTTGTCCTACCCTCCCGTGGCAGCGGGGTCCTATTGGAAACTAAGGGATATTAAGGCCTCCTTTTAATAGAGAACCGGAACAAAGCATAAGCACATAGTGAATACATGAACTCCACAAACTATGGTCATCACCGGGAGTGGTCCCGATTATTGTCACTTCGGGGTTGCGGGATCATAACACATAGTAGGTGACTATAGACTTGCAAGATAGGATCAAGAACTCACATATATTCATGAAAACATAATAGGTTCAGATCTAAAATCATGGCACTCAGGCCCTAGTGACAAGCATTAAGCATAGCAAAGTCATAGCAACATCAATCTCAGAACATAGTGGATACTAGGGATCAAACCCTAACAAAACTAACTTGATTACATGATAAATCTCATCCAACCCATCACCGTCCAGCAAGCCTATGATGGAATTACTCATGCACGGCGGTGAGCATCATGAAATTGGTGATGGAGGATGGTTGATGATGACGACGACGATGAATCCCCCTCTCCGGATCCCCGAACGGACTCCAGATCAGCCCTCCCGAGAGGATTTAGAGCTTGGCAGCGGCTCTGTATCGTAAAACGTGATGATTTCTTCTCCTTCATTTTTTTCTCCGAAAGCAAATATATAGAGTTGGAGTTGGCATCGGAGGGCATCCAGGGGGCCCACGAGGTAGGGGGGCGCGCCCCCACCCTCATGGACAGGGTGTGGGCCCCCTGGTCTTCATCTTTGGCGAGGATTTTTTTTATTTTTTCTAAGATGTTCCGTGGAGTTTCAGGTCATTCCGAGAATATTTGTTTTCTGCACAGAAAACAAGACCATGGCAATTCTGCTGAAAACAGCGTCAGTCCGGGTTAGTTCCATTCAAATCATACAAGTCAGAGTCGAAAACAAGGGCAAAAGTGTTTGGAAAAGTAGATACGACGGAGACGTATCAGCCCCTTACGAAGCAACTCATAAACCAGGGTTTAAGCTTCTGTCACTCTAGCAACCCATCATCTACTTATTACTTCCCAATGCCTTCCCCTAGGCCCAAACAATGGTGAAGTGTCATGTAGTCGATGTTCACATGACACCACTAGAGGAGAGACAACATACATCCCATCAAAATATCGAACGAATACCAAATTCACATGACTACTTATAGCAAGACTTCTCCCATGTCCTCAGGAACAAACGTAACTACTCACAAATCATATTCATGTTCATAATCAGAGGGGTATTAATATGCATAAAGGATCTGAACATATGATCTTCCACCGAATAAACTAACTAGCATCAACTACAAGGAGTAATCAACACTACTAGCAACCCACAGGTACCAATCTTAGGTTTTGAGACACGGATTGGATACAAGAGATGAACTAGGGTTGGAGATGAGATGGTGCTAGTGAAGATGTTGATGGAGATTGACCCCCTCCCGATGAGAGGATCGATGGTGATGACGATGGTGATGATTTCCCCCCCGGAGAGACCAGCAAAACAGCTCCACCGGAGCCCTAGATTGGTTCCGTCAAGGTTCCGCCTCGTGGCGGCGGAGTTTCGTCCCGTGAGCTTGCTTATGATTTTTTCTCGGACGAAAGACTTCATATAGTAGAAGATGTGCACCGGAGGCCTGCCAGGGGGCCCACGAGACAGGGGCGCGCCCCCCACCCTCGTGGACATGGTGTGGGCCCCCTCTGGTTAATTCTTTCGCCAGTATTTTTTATATATTCCAAAACATGGTCCCGTGAAGTTTCAGGACTTTTGGAGTTGTGCATAATAGATCTCTAATATTTGCTCCTTTTCCAGCCTAGAATTCCAGCTGCCGGCATTCTCCCTCTTCATGTAAACCTTGTAAAATAAGAGAGAAAAGGCATACGTATTGTGACATAATGTGTAATAACAACCCATAATGCAATAAATATCGATATAAAAGCATGATGCAAAATGGACGTATCAGCAAGGAAATGCGTCCTTATTACGTGCAAAATAATGATTCCTCCACCTGACAGCTGGGACCCACCGGAAGGGCCTCTGTATTTCACAAAAAAAATGTTCCCCCCCTGACAGGTTGGACCCACCAGCTATATCTTCGCACGCAAGGAAGTGCCTCCTTATTACGCATAAAAAAATGAATACCCCCTGCTAGCTAGGACCCACCATAGTGGGAGACTGACTTGTGGGCCTACTAAGTTGACGGGGATGGAGGGCTTTGTCAACTTAGTCAATATGAACGATTCTAGCTCCAGTGACCGTACGATGTCCATCCAATGGTGATAGTGCTTCTTCAACCTCTGGTCTTGTTGCTCCAGCCGCCCAAACCAGCGCCGGTCGTGCCGCGTGCTCTTGCTTCCCGTGGCCGGCTGTGATGCCGCGGAGGCCTCACCGCCCCTACTACTCCCACCGCTGGCCAGGCCCTGTGGCAACGGCAGCCTCACACCGCAACCGAACCAGTGAACCCTCGTACACCTCTCCGTGTGGGCATCCACTGCCGCGTCTTCCCCGGCTCCGTGTCGTCCCCTTCCTAGGCCTCGCTGTCATCCACCGCCCTGGTGCTCTCGCCGCGGCGTGGTCAACGTGGTCAAGGAACGACTTCCATCGGAAGAGTACTGTATGTGGAGAGGCTGACAGCTGGGTCCACGACTGTAGCAAGGAAGTGCCTCCTTATTTCGCGGAAAATAATGATTCCTCCACCTGACAGCAGGGACCCACCGGACGGGCCACCGTATTTCGCGAAAAAGAAAACGTTTCCCCCCTGACAGCTGGGACCCATCAGCTACATCTTCGCACACAAGGAAGTGTGTCCATATTACGGGCAAAAAAATGATTCGCCCCCCTGACTGCTGGGACCCTCCAGCTACATCTTCGCACGCAAGGAAGTGCTTGACAGTCGGGACCCACCCGGTCAAAGCGTACATAGCGTTGTTATTCTGGTGCGAACGTGTATGTACATACTGGTCGATGTAGAGGCGCGCACGTGTGGTAGTAGAGTTGCGCACGTGTGGTAGTAGAGGCACGCACGTAGCATGTACACGTACATACAGCGGCTAGGGTGCAAGAAATAAATACGACCACATACGTACATACGGGCGGGGTCTCGAACACCTACTCGCGCATACGTACAGCCAGGGCTCGTGTACATGGCTGTGGCTAGGTCGGAACGGAGAAACTGAGTCGTCGTCGTTTTCATGGGGAGGCAGCAGAATGCGTCGTGTTCATCGGGAGCCAACGGAGCGCGTGCTGTTCATCGGGAGCCAAACGGCTTGGATGGAACAGCCGATGGAAACGAGGCCTGGCGTACCATAGAACGGAGGAAACGGCCTTGTGTTCGACCGGCCTCGGTGGAAATGGGATCCTGTTCATTGGAAGGGGTCTGGCGTATCGTGAAACAGAGAAAACGGACCTCCTACGGTTGAAACGGGGTCCTGTTGATTGGGAGGGGTGTGGCGTACCACAAAACGGAGGAAACGGATTTGTGTTGGAGCGCTACGGTCGAAATGGGGGTCCTGTTCATCGGGAGGGGTGTGGCGTACCGCAAAACGGGACTCCACGGGATACTGTTCATCTCCACCGTCGACCTCCTCTAGCCTCCACGGGCTACTGTTCATCCACCGTCGACCTCCTCCAGCCTCCACCTGCGACTGTTCATCCACGGGCTCCTGTTCATCCAGCCCCCACTGGCTACTGTTCAACTAGCCCTCTCCACGGGGTCCTGTTCAACCACCCCTCCATGGGCTACTGTTCATCCAGCCCTCCACCGGCTACTGTTCAACCAGCCCTCCATTGGCTACTGTTCAACATGCCCTCCACGGGGTCCTGTTCATCCAGCCCTCCACGGGGTCATGTTCATCCACCGGTGTCGGTGTCAAAACCGGCGGATCTCAGGTAGGGGGTACAGAACTGTGCGTCTAAGGTCGATGGTAATAGGAGACAAGGGACACGATGTTTACCTAGGTTCGGGCCCTCTCTATGGAGGTAATAGCCTATGTCCTGCTTGACTGATATTGATGAATAAGAGTATTACAAGAGTTGATCTACCTCGAGATCGTAATGGCTAAACCCTAGAGGTCTAGCTTGTATGGCTATGATAATGAATCTCCCCCATCCGAACTAAGTCCTCCGGTTTATATAGACACCGGAAGGATCTAGGGTTACACAAGGTCGGTTGCAAAGAAGGGAATCTACATATTCGGTTGCCAAGCTTGCCTTCCACGCCAAGGAGAGTCCCATCCGGATACAGGTGCAGTCTTTAGTCTCCGTATCTTCACAGCCCATCAGTCCGGCCCATGGCCAACAGGCTGGATGCCCGATGACCCCTTAGTCCAGGACTCCCTCAGTAGCCTCTGAACGTGGCTTCAATGACAAGGTATCCGACACGTAGTCCTTTCTTTGGCATTGCAATGCGTGTTCCTCCCTCCAAACTCCAAAATAGTCTTCGGATGAATTGACCGTGTCCGGACCTGTAACACACACCACACACAACCGTAGAGAATATAATAATGCACGAGTCCTATCCGCTGACAACTTTTACAACATGACATCACGTCCATCCGGTCATAATTTCGAACTGTTTTGCCTGCCGCTCCATGTTTCAAGACGCGGTTGCCATTGGCACATCTTGTCAAAGCAGAGATCGTGTCCCCTTATTACGGGATTCTCATCAATACAGGCGTGGGTAACCCAACCATGCTGTTTACACAGCCCTTGGGAATACGCGAGTTTTAAGGCGAGCAGGGGGGCGTTTGATATTCGCGGCCTTTATAAGGGGATAAGGATTCGTCTTTAATCACCCCTGCCTTCTCCATCCTCCGCTCACCATTCTAGAACTCTAGAGCCCAAGCCCTAGCTTCCCCTGCCGGAGAAAGCACTCCAACCATGTCCGAATTCGGAGCTGGTGGCAAGTGGATGGCTTCTTCTGTTAAGAAGAAAGACATCAAGGAGCTTCGAGAGGCCGGATACCTGGCCAAGGAGATCGTTCACCGTCTCCCGATCGAAGGACAGATCGTCCCTACCCCAGAACCCCATGAGAGGGTTGTATTTCTTGCACATTTGTCCGTGGCTGGGATTCCCTCTCCACCCGTTTGTTCGCGGACTGATGTTTTACTACGGGATGGAATTCCATGATCTAGCCCCAACTTTATCCTTGACATCTCGACATTTATAGTCGCTTGGGAGGCCTTCCTTCATATCCCGCCTCACTTCAGCCTATGGCTGAAGACTTTCAATGTAAAGCTGAAGGTGGTGAGAGGCCAACAAGCAGAGTGTGGAGGCGTCATGGTGGGCCAGATGCCTAACGTTATATGGCCCAAAGGATCCTTCATGGAGACGGTGAAGGGGTGGCAGTCAGGGTGGTTCTACATCACCGAGCCGCGCGACACCAACTGAGCGGCGACCCCCGGATTTCGATCCAGAGCTCCGCTGCGGCTTACCTCCTGGCAAGAGAAGGGCCTCGCCTGGGGCTCTTCGAGCGAGCAGACTGGGCTCTAGACATGCGTTCAGAACATGATAACTAAGAGGATCAAACTCGTCAGCGTGATCCATGTTATGCTCATTCGCCGGATCCTTCCGTGCCAACACCGGACTTGCTATTTGTGGGAGTTCGATCCGACCAAGCACCAAACGTTCCTAGAGCTCTTCGGGACAACACACGGAGACATCTGGAAAGTGCTCCTTAAGGCCGGCGAGACACCACCGCCCACGACCGAAGATCGTGGGCTCGGCTTAAAGCACTAGGCCAATTCGGTAAGTTCTTTCATATATTCAAGGTATAGCATTTACTGGCATATTTTGAGAAGGAGTCTAAGCCTTCCTATCAATTTTCAGGCCTGGTTCGACATAGCAAGGCGGATTAATTGTCTAGATCCACTTCCCGAAGATGAGGAAACCCCACTCCTAACTAAGATGCTATTTCCGGCGCCTTATGATGTGCCGGAGATGAAGGCCAAGAAGACGGCAAAAGGGAGCAGGAGCGGCCTTCGCCGAAAGGGCGCTTCGGACATGTCATCTGAAGACGAGACTGACTCTTCGGTCGCCGAAGACGACGGGGAGGAGGAAGAAGAAGGCGACTTCCCCCCAGAGGGGGGAAAGAAGAAAAGAGAGGCCTCCACGAATCTGGAGGCGAAGGCGCCCAAGAGGGGGAAGGGCCCCCTTGCGGATAACTCCGCATGGGATGTCGAAAGGAGTCCGGAGCGAATGCCCCCCACCAAGCCTCGGGCTGCCTCGTAAGTACCAAAACCCTATGCACCTCCCAACACCTGGCCTTTCCAGTTTATAATTTTAATATGTTTAAACTATGCCATTACAGTTCGGCCCGCGACGGCTCCCCGCGATCCTCGACAGAGGGTTCGCTAGACTCGAAGGAGATGGCTAGCGTGTCTTCGCCGCCCGCTCACTCTGCCTCACCCAAGGGTGATGACGAGGTGGCGCCCCAAAGGACCTTCCCAGACCAGGGGGAGATTCCAGAAATTGTTAAGGTGGCACCCCAGGATGACTCCTCGGCTGTCAGACACATGGGGGAAAAGGCCCCCATGGGGACTGGCAATTGGGGCCAAGTTCCCCTTGGCCCTTAGCCGGATACCATTCCGGAGACCTACACGGCTCCGGAGTCCAGCGAACAGCCTTCCTCGAAAGGAGGAGGTGTGCCGATTCCACCGGTGACCTCTGTCCAACCAGAGGCACCGGATAGTCTGTTGGAAGCGCTGCGAGGCGCCTCCATTGTGGATGAGGACCGTGTCCTCATGGGTACGGTGATCGAAAAGGTTCAGTCCACCCAAAGCGGACTAACCGAGGCCTGCACTAGCCTTTTAACAGGCTTTGAGGTAACAATTGTAGAAAAAATATCACAATATGAACAATAGCCCCTGATGCTTTGTTCGGTGTTCGGAAAGGAAAAGCCAAACAGGGGATCAACATAATTTTCGCAGGAGTCTAACATAATATGTCTATGTGAATAAGCAGGCGTCGCTGCTGGCTATTGCCGCTCACACTGCAGAGGTCTCTGGACTGAAGCAGATCCTGGAGCGGGCCGAGAAAGAGCTCGGCCTCGTGAAGAAGCAGCTGGAGGATAGCAAAGGTATGCAGTAACCTGCGTGTATGTTTTGGAGGGATGAATGGTTCATGCTGACTAAAGTGCCATGAACTTTATTAGGGGCCACGACCGAGGTGGCGGCCCTCAGGAAGGCATTAGAGAAGGCCGAGGACAAAGCGGCCAAGGAACGTGCCACGCGCAAGAAGCACGAGGCCCGGGTCATCGAGGTTCAGCAAGAGCTCCAGGATGCCTTCAAGAAGTGCGAGTCCTTGGAGCGTGATTCTAAGACGCAACCATCCGAACTTGCGAAGTCCCTCCAGAGCGCGCAAGAGGCTCAAGCCGAAGCCCAGAGCCTCCTTCAGGAAATCCAGGCGGCCCGGAAGATCGCGGCGGGTAAGGCTTTCATTATGCAAAGCAAGTCTGTGAAGGAAGCATTCCTTTTACTTACCCGAATTTGGAGCTCTCCAGGGGCGTTTACGGATTTGCCGTGCAGCGTATCAGATGCTTCCAAGTTCTATCGAGCCGAGGAAGGGAGGTCTACAGAGAAGTTGTTCTGGTCTCAATATCTTGGACCCGAACATCCAGTGTCCTTCAGTGACCAGCTGAAACAGCTGGTCGAGCTGCACAAGGAGGCCGAGCTAGCCATGAAGAAGCTGATAATCCGACTATGGCCTACCGCGCCAATACCTAGAAGCTACTTCGGACTTGTGAAGCAGCTTGTTGATGCCTGCCCCGGCTTGAGGTTATAAAGCGGTCGGTTTGTACGTATCGAAGGTACACGGATGGCCTTTTCCTGCGTCAAAACGCACTGGGCGAAGATGGATGCCAAGAAGCTAATGACTGAGGGGCCACCTGAGGGCAAGGAGCACCGCTGATCCGAGTTGTATTTTGATCGTATCCTGGAAGGATCCCGCATTGTTGCGGATCACTGTGTGAAAGACACTATCATTGAATGAATGTATGCGAGCTCCCTCTGCCTTGTATGATGAAATAAAAAGTTTATGCAATATAATGCTTATTATTTTTTTAAATTTTTACTTCCTGTGCGGCCGTTTTGTATGAAATGTGAGGGTTAACCAGTCCTCGGCTTCTGCCCCCATGTAGGTAGTACGGGGGTGTTTGGGATGGAATCTAAACAATCTTGATCTGATTAGATGGTCCTTGAAGGAGTTGTTTAGCGCAACGAACCAGGCAACCAGACTATGCGGTTGTAACGCCTTCACTTAGCCATAGGAGTGCGACAATAAAAACATGGGCGCAGCCCCTAGTATCTGAACTAGAGTGCTATAAGCGTCTGATCGGGAAGTACCAATCCTTCACATAATGCGCAAGAAATCTCCAATGATTTGCAACCTCCGAACAGCTGACCGGCTCTCGCCGCATCATGACAATCAGTTTTCGGCTTTCTCTACTAAGGTGCTCCTTTGGATAAACCAAGGCACAATCGCAGTAGTTCTCCCTTTACTACCTTAGCCGATATAGCGGAACGTAAGGTAGCAAGCACAGGAGCCGGGCAACCCAACTATTGACCAAAGACATGATTCGGAGCCAATGCATATAATGCTAAATTCGGGGTGCCGAACTATACTTATAAAAAGTGTTCGAACTTTTGTTGCCGTAATGTGGGGTGCTATGAAGCCCCTGGCAAACATCAAGCGTACCAAAGGGTACAGGTGCTACCTGATAGGATTATCCACGGGGGAGCTAAAAAAGGAAAGAAAACAGAAGAGGTACGAAGGTAAAAAGCTGGAGTCTTGCAGCTCCAGCCACAAACTGTTCTCGTTGTAATTTAATTAGTACATCAAGGCACATTGATACAGGTAGTGCGATAAGCAATAGGCTATTTGATATGCCTAAACCAAGGGAGAGCTGCATGTGGGTCCTAAAAAACAGGTAGAGTTATCATTAACGGAATCACCTAAAAAGTCCCCCATATGTGTGCGTTTCTCGCCATCTTGGTGTGTTTATCCTTCAAGAGGACCGATAACCAGACCGTCGGATGGTGCCTGTGGGATTGAGATATGAAAAGGAAACAAGTAAAAGTGAAAGTATGTGTGTATCCGATGTCGGTTGAGCCTTACTACGGACCACACGCTAGCTATGCCTCCGTCGATGCCCATGGGATTTTGAGTGTGTAGTTATGTACGCGCGGCATGAATGCCACCACTTGATTGGAACTGCGACGGAGGCCGGAGTGCTAGTCGAGCTCCTAACGAGCCGAGCTCTCCTGTTGTAGAGTAGTTCGGACCCTCTTAACGGTGTCCGTGGGCTCGGCAGCTGAATTAAGGTTCTGCTTGAGAAGGCCGCTCTGTACTTCTGCTGCTAAGGCAGCTGTGTGCTCTTCTGTACGAATGGAGCGTTCCGTATTTCCGTTGACTGTTATGACGCCACGTGGATCGGGCATCTTGAGCTTGAGATAAGCATAGTGTGGTACTGCGTTGAATCGAGCGAACGTGGTTCGTCCAAGTAGTGTGTGATAGCCGCTGCAAAAGTGGACGATATCGAAGATTAACTCCTCGCTTCGGAAGTTGACCGGGGATCCGAAGACAACCTCTAGTGTGATTGAGCCCGTACAGCAGGCCTCTACACCTGGTATGACTCCTTTGAAGGTAGTCCTAGTGGGCTTGATCCGAGATGGGTTAATGCCCATTTTTCGCGCTGTATCCTGGTAGAGCAGATTAAGGCTACTACCTTCGTCCATAAGGATGCGAGTCAGGTGGAACCCATCAATTATTGGGTCTAGGACCAGTGCGGCTGAGCCACAATGACAGATACTGGTCGGATGATCCCGGCGATCAAAGGTGATCGGGCATGAAGACCATGGATTAAATTTTGGGGCGACTGGCTCTATCGCGTAGACGTCCCTGAGCGCACGCTTGTGCTCCCTCTTGGGGATGTGGGTAGCATATATCATGTTCACCGTTTTGACCTGAGGGGGAGACTTCTTCTGTCCCCCCTGTGTTCGGTTGTCGTGGCTCTTTGTCTTTGTCCTCGCTTTGCGATCCCTTTTCCCTGTTCTCGCTGTTTAATTTGCCGGACTGTTAAAAAACCCAGCAATCTCTATTTGTATGATTGGGTGGTTTGTCCGGGGTACCATGAATCTGGCACGGACAATCAAGTATGCGGTCCAAGATGGATGGGCCCGAATTGTTCTTTTGGAACAGCGTCTTCCGCTGACCGAACTTAGAGCCACTGAATCCGGCATTGATCGCCGTATCCTCGGTGTTGTCACTGTTGTTTCGACGCTTGTATCTGTTGCGTTGAGACTTGTCTTTGTTACTTTTAACTTCAGGGGTGCCGGCGTCGCTTGCATTGTTTTTGCTACAGGCTAACCAACTTTCCTCGCCCACACAGAAGCGGGTCATGAGTGCCGTGAGGGCCGCCATGGATTTTGGCTTTTCTTGGCCGAGGTGGCGAGCGAGCCATTCGTCGTGGATGTTGTGCTTGAAGGCTGTTAGGGTCTCGGCATCCGGACAATCGACGATTTGATTCTTTTTAGTTAAGAACCTAGTCCTAATTATCCTGGCGGACTCACCGGGCTGTTGCACTATATGGCTTAGGTCATCAGTGTCCGGGGGTCGAACATATGTACTTTGGAAGTTATCGACGAAAGCCTCTTCCAAGTCCTCCCAGCTGCAAATAGAATTTTCAGGCAGACTATTTAGCCAGTGTCAAGCTGGCCCTTGAGTTTTAAAGGGGGTATTTGATGGCGTGGAGGTCATTGTCGCGGGCCATATGAATGTGGAGAATGAAGTCTTCGATCCACACCATGGGGTCCATTGTTCCGTCGTATGATTCAATATTCACAGGTTTGAACCCTTCTGGGAATTCATGATCCAGGACCTCATTACTGAAGCAATGAGGGTGTGCGGCGCCTCTATATCGGGTCGTATCACGACGTAGCTCTGATGGAGCCCGTCTGTGGTTTTCAGCCCGCGCATGACTAGGTTTGTCTCGTCCGAATAAGTGGCCGTCGTCGCGTGTCGAGGCGCGTCCTCGAGATCCGTAGATTGATCTGGTATGTCCTACTTTATTGTTCAGGTTCTGCCAGAGGTCATATGTATGGCCGTGGGCTGATTTACCTCTACCTATGTGATGAGGCGGGGCGGGGTGGTGTTTGGCGTGAGTCACCGTTTTGTCCCAACCACGTGGTGGTCGGTCGGCCGCATTGTACGATGGTGTTATGTACTCCGGCGCCTCCTCGTCAAACTGAGGTAGCAATTTGCGCTTTGGGTAGCTTTTGGTTGGGCGCTTGAGGCTGTATTCTTCGGCTTCTAAGACATCAGTCCATTTATCATTGAGCAGATCTTGGTCAGCTTGAAGCTGCTACTGCTTCTTTTTCAGGCTCCTTGCAGTGGCTATTAGCTGGCGCATGAAGCGCTCCTTCTCAAGAGGTTCCTCAGGCACGATGAAATCCTCGGTGTCGAGGCTCACCTCTTCCTCGGAGAGCGTAAGGTAATTATCGTCCTCTGAATCTTCGTGCGTAGCCTGTTTACCAGGGCTAACCTGCTCATCTTCTCGTTCATCTTGTTCATTAGCTGTATCGACGGGGTCTTAGTTGTCTTCGGCACCTTCTGGAGTGTTATCTTCTCCTGTGCCGGTGTTTCGGTCTTTACTGCGGCGTGACTTAGAGCAGCGCCTCTGACGCCGGCGTTTGGATTGTATTTCGGAAGGTTTATCCTCAGCTGGATCTTCCTTGTCATTGCCGCTGTTTTCTTTTGGCGCATCCACCATGTATACATCATACGAGGAAGTAGTAGTCCAGCGTCCGTTGAACGGCGGGTTCTGGGCCTCTTCTTCTCCGGCATCGTCATCCATACCGTCGATGTCCTCGGAGTCGTAATCAAGTTTGTTGGTCAGATCCTTGACCATGGCTATAAAGTGGGTGGCGGGTGGGAAGCAAAATTCTCCGCCGTCAGCCCCTAGTTCGAGACGGATATAGTTCGGCTGTAAGTTCTCCGCCGAGGACAGGTTCTTTAATGAGTTTAGCACATCACCCAAAGGCGAGTGCTGGAAGATGTCTGCGGCGCTAAATTTGAAGATTGATAAACGATTAAGCTCGGCGTCCATGGGCTCACGTGGTTCGGAACTTACGGTTGGAGACGAGTCTGGAGTTCCGCTGACAAAGATGTCGTGAGAGGTTAATTCTATGTGCGGCTCCAACACCGTGGAATCTGTGGCCTCCGTGGTGGGGTTGATTCTCCCGTCCTTGGGTGGCATAGCTTGGTCCGGATCTAGGGCCAGAGCGGTTGCAGGAGCAATCTACTGGATGCGGCCTGATGACAGATTTAGGTCATGATCATCGGGGTGACCGGGAGCGGCTACCGCGGTCTCGAATCCGGCAAAGATCAAGTCTCCACGGATGTCCGCAACGTAGTTCAAGCTCCCAAATCTGACCTGATGGCCAGGGGTGTAGCTTTCGATCTACTCCAGATGGCCAAGCGAATTGGCCCGCAATGCGAAGCCGCCGAACACAAAGATCTGTCCAAGGAGAAAAGTTTCTCCTTGGACAGCGTCATTATGGACGATTGAAGGGGCATCAAACCTTTTGGCGACAGCACAGTGGAACCCTCAATGAAAGCACCAATGTCGGTGTCAAAACCGGCGGATCTCGGGTAGGGGTCCCGAACTATGCGTCTAAGGTCTATGGTAACAGGAGACAAGGGACACGATGCTTACCCAGGTTCAGGCCCTCTCTATGGAGGTAATACCCTACGTCCTGCTTGACTGATATTGATGAATATGAGTATTACAAGAGTTGATCTACCTCGAGATCGTAATGGCTAAACCCTAGAGGTCTAGCTTGTATGGCTATGATAATGAATCTCCCCCATGCGAACTAAGTCCTCCGGTTTATATAGACACCAGAAGGATCTAGGGTTACACAAGGTTGGTTACAAAGAAGGGAATCTACAAATTCGGTCGCCAAGCTTGCCTTCCACACCAAGGAGAGTCCCATCCGGACACGGGTGCAGTCTTCGGTCTTCGTATCTTCACAGCCCATCAGTCCGTCCCATGGCCAATAGGCCGGACGCCTGAGGACCCCTTAGTCTAGGACTCCCTCAACCGGCTTGATCGAACGGGGTACTGTTCATCCAGCGGCAACGGCCTCTACTACCATGGGTTTCTGTTGATCCAACCCCCACCGGGAACTGTTCATCGAAACCCCCCAACAACGCTCACTGTTCATCAAGAGGCAGCATCGGTTGGCTTCAATTAGCAGCAGTAGCGAAGGAATCGCTCGATCGGGTTCAATTAATAGCCATCGATCGATCGCTCAGTTTCTGTAAGACGTAGCCTGCAGTGCAATCGCTCGAGTTCAGTTAGAGCCCAACACCTTGGTCGGGTTCAATTAGAGTGCAATGCCTCGCACACACGCATGTACGTATGAGAGAAACGTGCATCGCTCGGCCCCTGACCACCCACCGTAACCGGGAACTCCCCCGATATTTTCCTCGCCCTCGCTTCTACCATGGTTTTTTCCATCATGGACGGCCCAAAGAATGTCATGTAGCTGCGTCTCCAGCCCGCCCAGGATGAAAAGCCCATTTTCTGTCATCATTTTTTGTCATAGAAGTAGGATCCCACCACATCTATGATGATACCGGGTTTTGTCACAATTATCATCATAGAAGTGTCATAAGTATGACAGAAAAAAAATTGTTCAACCCAAAATGTCACGGATGTGTCTTTTTTTGTAGTGCATATTGCATTCTAGCATTCAGAGATTTTTCTTTATACTTGCATAATAATTTGTCTAGATCATCTCTATCCTTACAAGCAAGAATGTCTCTAGTTGTCTCTCCATTCATAACATAGCCTTCCGGTACCTTAGGCAATTCATCTAGGAGGGCTAGTTCTAGTAGGTGTTTCAAGATTTTCAATTTGAAACTTATCATCAGTTTCAACAACATCATTATCATCAATAAATTCACCAAGTGGCACATCATTATCATCAAGCAAGGTACTAGCATCATCATAAGTATCATTCATAGCAGAAGTAGCATCATCAACAACTTGCGACATATCAGGATTAATAGCATGTGGTTGTGTTGCAAGTTTACTTATAACAGAAGGTGAATCTAAAGCAAAACTGGATGGCTGTTCCTAACCTCCCCTCGTCTTAGAGGGAAATATCTTGGTCTTGGCATCCTTCAGATTCTTCATAGTGATAAATTGATAATAATCCCAAGTGACTCAACAAATATAGCTATGCTCCCCAGCAACAGCGACAGAAAAAGGTCTTGATAACCCACAAGTATAGGGGATCGCAGCAGTTTTCGAGGGTAGAGTATTCAACCCAAATTTATAGATTCGACACAAGGAGAGCCAAAGAATATTTGTAAGTATTAGCAACTAAGTTGTCAATTCAGTCACACTTGGAGATTAATTATCTGCAACAAAGTGATTAGTAGCACAGTAATATGATAGTTTTGATAGTAGTGATAGCAGCAATAGTAATGGTAAAAGTGATAGAAGTAATTTTGTAGCAAGTGCAATAGTAACGATAGCAGTATTAACTTAGCAAGAACAATATAAGAGAAATTCGTAGGCATTGGATCCATGATTTGTTGGATGATATTCATCATGTGACAGTTATAACCTAGGGTGATACGACACTAGCCCCACTTCATAAATAAAATGTAGGCATGTATTCCGTATATAGTCATACGTGCTTATGGAAAGAACTTGCATGATATCTTTTGTCCTACCCTCCTGTGGCAGCGGGGTCCCATTGGAAACCAAGGGATATTAAGGCCTCCTTTTAATAGAGAATAGGAACAAAGCATTAACACATGGTGAATACATGAACTCCTCAAACTACGGTCATCACCAGGAGTGGTCCCGACTATTGTCACTCCGGGGTTGCCGGATCATAACACGTAGTAGGTCACTATAACTTGCAAGATCGGATCTAGAACATGGATATAATGGTGATAACATAAATGGTTCAGATCTAAATGAAGGAAATATGCCCTAGAGGCAATAATAAAGTTGTTATTTATATTTCTTTATATCATAATAAATGTTTATTATTCATGCAAGAATTGTATTAACTGGAAACTTAGTACATGTGTGAATACATAGACAAAACAGAGTGTCCCTAGTATGCCTCTACTTGACTAGCTCGTTAACCAAAGATGGTTAAGTTTCCTGACCATAGACATGTGTTGTCATTTGATGAACGGGATCAAATCATTAGAGAATGATGTGATGGACAAGACCCATCCTTTAGCTTAGCACTATGATCGTTTAGTTTATTGTTATTGCTTTCTTCATGACTTATACATGTTCCTATGACTAGGAGATTATGCAACTCCCAAATACCAGAGGAACACTTAGTGTGCTATCAAACGTCACAACGTAACTGGGTGATTATAAAGATGCTCTATAGGTGTCTCCGATGGTGTTTGTTGAGTTGGCATAGATCGAGATTAGAATTTGTCACTCCATGTTTCAGAGAGGTATCTCTGGGCCCTCTCGATAATGCACATCACTATAAGACTTGCAAGCAATGTGACTAATGAGTTAGTTGCGGGATGATGCATTATGGAATGAGAAAAGAGACTTGTTGGTAATGATATTGAACTAGGTATGATGATACCACGATCGAATCTCGGGCGAGTAACATACCGATGACAAAGGGAACAACGTATGTTGTTATGCTGTTTGACCGATAAAGATCTTCGTAGAATATGTAGGAGCCAATATGAGAATCCAGGTTCCGCTATTGGTTATTGATCGGAAATGTGTCTCGGTCATGTCTACATAGTTCTCGAACCTCAGGGTCTGCACGCTTAACGTTTGATGATGATTTGTATTACGAGTTATGTGATTTGATGAACCGAAGTTTGTTTGGAGTCCCGGATGATATCACGGACATGACGATGTGTCTCAAAATGTTCGAGAGGTAAAGATTCGTATATCGGAAGGTTTCATTTGGACATCGGGATGGTTCTGAGTGGTTCGGGCATTTTTCCGGAGTACCGGGAGGTTACGGGGAACCCCCGGGAGAAGTTATGGGCCTTATGGGCCATAAGAGGGAATCACACCAGCCCACAAGGGGCTGGTGTGCCCACCCTTGGGCAGGAGACTGATTAGGACTAGGAGAAGGGGGCCGGCCCCCTTTCCTTCTCCTTCTCCCTTCCCCATTTCCTACTCTGTGTGGGAGGTGGAATCCTACTAGGACTAGGGAGTGCTAGTAGGACTCCACACCTTGGTGCGCCCCCCTAGGGCCGGTTGCCTCTCCCTCTCCCTCCTTTATATACGAAGGTAGGGGCACCCCTAGAGCACACAAGTTGATCTTTTAGCCGTGTGCGGTGCCCCCTCCATAGTTACACACCTCGGTCATAATGTCGTAGTGCTTAGGCGAAGCCCTGCGCCGGTAACTTCATCATCACCATCTCCACACCGTCGTGCTGATGTAACTCTCCCTCGGCCTCAATTGGATCAAGAGTTCGAGGGATGTCACCGAGCTGAACGTGTGCAGATCACGGAGGTGCCGTATGTTCGGTACTTGGATCGGTTGGATCGTGAAGACGTTCGACTACATCAACCGCGTTACTAAACGCTTCCGCTTTCGGTCTACGAGGGTACCTAGACACACTCTCCCCTCTCATTGCTATGCATCTCCTAGATAGATATTGTGTGATCGTAGGAATTTTTTGAAATACTGCGTTCCCCAACAGTGCCATCCGAGCCAGGTCTACGCGTAGATGTTATATGCACGAGTAGAACACAAAGAGTTGTGGGCGATAATAGTCATACTGCATACTAGCAATGTCTTACTTTGATTCAGCAGTATTGTTGGATGAAGCTGCCCGGACCAACATTACATGACCACATTCATGAGACTGGTTCTACCGACGTGCTTTGCACACAGGTGGCTAACGGGTGTCTATTTCTCCAACTTTAGTTGAATCAAGTTTGACTATGCCCGGTCCTTGTTGAAGGTTAAAACATCACACTTGGCGAAAAATCGTTGTGGTTTTAATGCGTAGGTAAGAATGGTTCTTGCTAGAAGTCCGTAGCAGCCACGTAAAACTTGCAACAACAAAGTAGAGTACGTCTAACTTGTTTTTGCAGGGCATGTTGTGATGTGATATGGTCAAGACGTGATGAGATATAAATTGTTGTATGAGATGATCATGTTTTGTTAAAGTTATCGGCAACTAGCAGGAGCCTTATGGTTGTCTCTTTATTGCATAAGATGCAAGCGCTATATAATTGCTTTACTTTATCACTATGTGATAGCAATAGTTGCAAAAGCAATAGTTGGCGAGATGACCATCTGACGACATGTTGATAGAGATCAAGATGATGGAGATCATGGTGTCATGCCGGTGATGATGGAGATCATGATGGTACTTTGGAGATGGAGATCAAAGGCACAAGATGATGATGGCCATATCATATCACATATTTTGATTGCATGTGATGTTTATATTTTATGCATCTTATTTTGCTTAGTACGACGGTAACATTACGAGATGATCCCTTACTAAAATTTCAAGGTATAAGTGTTCTCCCTGAGTATGCACCATTGCGACAGTTCTTCGTGCTGAGACACCACGTGATGATCGGGTGTGATAAGCTCTATGTTCACATACAATGGGTGCAAGCCAGTTTTGCACATGCAGAATACTCGGTTTAAACTTGATGAGCCTAGCATATGCAGATATGGCCTCACAACACTGAGACCGAAAGGTCGAATGTGAATCATATAGTAGATATGATCAACATAGGGATGTTCACCATTGAAAGCTACTCCATCTCACGTCATGATCGGACATGGTTTAGTTGATATGGATCACGTGATCATTTAGATGACTAGAGGGATGTCTATCTAAGTGGGAGTTCTTAAGTAATATGATTAATTGAACTTAAATTTATCATGAACTTAGTCCTGATAGTATTTGCATATCTATGTTGTAGATCAATTGCTCACGTATAGCTTCCCCGTTTTATTTATGATATGTTCCTAGAGAAAACTAAGTTGAAAGTTGATTGTAGCAATGATGCAGACTAGGTCCGTGATCTAAGGATTATCCTCATTGCTGCATAGAAGAATTATGTCCTTGATGCACCACTAGGTGACAGAACTATTGTAGGAGCAAATGCAGACGTTATGAACATTTGACAAGCTCGGTATGATGACTACTTGATAGTTTAGTGCACCATGCTTCCGGGACTTCGAAAATGTTCCAAGAGTTGAAATTGGTATGAACGCCATGGAGCATATGAGATGTTCCAAGAGTTGAAATTGGTATTTCGGACTCATGCCCAAGTCGAGAGGTATTTTTGCCTACAAGATGGAGGAGAATAGCTCAACCAGTGAGCATGTGCTCAGAATGTCTTAGTACTACAATCGCTTGAATCAAGTGGGAGTTAATCTTCCAGATAAGATAGTGATTGATAGAGTTCTCTAGTCACTATCACAAAGTTACTGGAACTTCGTGATGAACTATAATATGCAAGGGATGATGAAAACGATTCCCCAAGCTCTTCGCGATGCTAAAATCGGTGAAGGTAGAAATCAAGAAAAGCATCAAGTGTTGATTGTTGACAAGACCACTAGTTTCAAGCAAAAGGGCAAGGGAAAGAAAGGGAACTTCAAGAAGAATGACAAGCAAGTTGCCACTCCCATGAAGAATCCCAAAGCTAGACCCAAGCCTGAAATTGAGTGCTTCTACTGCAAAGGAAATGGTCACTGGAAGCGGAACTGCCCCAAATACTTGGCTTATAAGAAGGATGGCAAAGTGAACAAAAGTACATCTGATATGTGTACTTTACTAGTATTCAGAGTAGCCCCTGGGTATTTGATACCGGTTCAGTTGTTATGATTATTAACTTGAAACAGGAGTTATAAAATGAACAATGACTAGTTGAGGGCAAGGTGACGATGTGTGTTGGAAGTGATTCCAAGGTTGATAAGATCACCATCGCACACTCCCTTTACCTTCAGGATTAGTGTTGAACCTAAAATAAATGTTATTTGGTGTTTGCGTTGAGCATAATATGATTGGATCATGTTTATTGCAATACAGTTATTCATTTAAGTCAAAGAATAATTGTTATTCTATTTACATGAATAAAACCTTCTGTGGTCATACATGCAATGTAAATGGTTTACTGAATCTCGATCACAGTGATACACATAATATTGATGCCAAAATATACAAAGTTAATAATGATAGTGCAACTTATTTATGGCACTACCGTTTAGGTCATATTGGTGTAAAGCGCATGAAGAAACTCCATGCTGATGGGCTTTTGGAATCTCTTGATTATGAATCACTTGATGCTTGCGAACCATGCCTCACGGGCAAGATGACTAATACTCCGTTCTCCGGAACAATGGAGCGAGCAACTGACTTATTGGAAATAATACATACTGATGTATGCAGTCCGATGAGTGTTGAGGCTCGCAGCGGGTATCGTTATTTTCTGACCTTCACAGATGATTTGAGAAGATATGGGTATATCTACTTAATCAAACACAAGTCTGAAACATTTGGAAAGTTCAAGGAATTTTAGAGTGAAGTTGAGAATCATCGTAACAAGAAAATAAAGTTTCTACAATCTAACCACGGAGGCGAATATTTGAGTTACGAGTTTGGCCTTCATTTGAAACAATGTGGAATAGTTTTGAAACTCACGCCACCTGGAACACCACAACGTAATGGTGTGTCTGAACATCGTAACTATACTTTATTAGATATGGTGCGATCTATGATGTCTCTTACCGAATTACCACTATCGTTTTGGGGTTATGCATTAGAGACAGCTGCATTCACGTTAAATAGGGCACCATCTAAAAATCCGTTGAGACGACACCATATGAACTGTGGTTTAGCAAGAAACCTAAGCTGTCATTTCTTAAAGTTTGGGATTGTGATGCTTATGTGAAAAAGTTTCAGCTTGATAAGCTCAAACCTAAACTGGAGAAGTGCGTCTTCATAGGATACCCAAAAGAAACTGTTGGGTACACCTTCTATCACAGATCCGAAGGCAAGATCTTTGTTGCTAAGAGTGGGTCCTTTCTAGAAATGGAGTTTCTCTCGGAAGATGTGAGTGGGAGGAATGTAGAACTTGATGAGGTAATTGTACCTTCTCCTGAATTGGAAATTAGTTCATCATAGAAATCAGTTCCAGTGATTCCTACACCAATTAGTGAGGAAGCTAATGATGATGATCATGAAACTTCAGATCAAGTTACTACCGAACTTTCTAGGTCAATCAGAGTACGGCCCGCACCAGAGTGGTACCGTAATCCTGTTTTGGAAGTCATGTTACTAGACCATGACGAACCTACGAACTATAAGGAAGCGATGATGAGCCCAGATTCCACGAAATGGCTTGAGGCCATGAAATCTGAGATGTGATCCATGTATGAGAACAAAGTATGAACTTTGATTGACTTGCCCGATGATCATCGAGCCATTGAGAATAAATGGCTCTTCAAGAGGAAGACAGATGCTGATAGTAGTGTTACTATCTACAAAGCTCGAATTGTCGCAAAAGGTTTTCGACAAGTTCAAGATGTTGACTATGATGGGGTTTTCTCACTCGTATCGATGCTTAAAGTCTGTCCGAATCACGTTAGCAACTGCCACATTTTATGAAATTTGACAAATGGGTGTCAAAAAAACTGCATTCCATAATATATTTATTAAAGAAGAGTTGTATATGATAAAACCAGAAGGTTTTGTCAATCCTAAAGGTGCTAACAAAATGTGCAAGCTCCAGCGATCCATCTATGGACTGGTGCAAGCATCTCGGAGTTGGAATATACGCTTTGATGAGTTCGGAAATGATGTAGAATTTTCTAGAAAGCATAAAGGAGTGTTTGAAAGGAGGTTTTCAAAGAAATACCTAAGTGAAGCTGCTTAAATATTGGGCATCAAGATCTATAAAGATAGATCAAGTCAATTGATAAGACTTTCGATGAGTACATACCTTGATAAGATTTTGAAGGATTTTAAAATTGATCAGTCAAAGACGGAGTTCTTGCCTGAGTTGTAAGGAGTGAAGTTGAGTAAAGACTCAAAACCCGACCACGGCAGAAAATAGAAAGAGAATGAAAAGTCATTCCCTATGCCTCAGTCATAGGTTCTATAAAGTATGTTATGTTGTGTACTTATTGTGTACCTCACTATGGGTTTGAAAAGAGGGTAGAATAGTGATCCAGGAGTGGATCACTGGACTACGGTCAAAATTATCCTTAGTGGAATAAGGACATGTTTCTCGGTTATGGAGGTGACAAAAAGTTCGTCGTAAAGCGTTACGTTGATGCAAGCTTTGACACTGATCCAAATGGCTCTAAGTCTCTATCTAGATACATATTGAAAGTGGGATCAATTAGCTAGAGTAGCTCCGTGGAGAGCATTGTAGACATAGAAAATTTGCAAAATACATATGGCTCTGAATGTGGCAGACTCGTTGACTAAACTTCTCTAACAAAGCAAAACATGATCACTCTTTGGGTGTTAATCACATAGCGATATGAACTAGATTATTGACTCTAGTAAACCTTTTGGGTGTTGGCCACATGGAGATGTGAACTAATCACATAAAGATGTCAACTATTGGTGTTAAATCACATGACGATGTGAACTAGATTACTGACTCTAGTGCAAGTGGGAGACTGAAGGAAATATTCCCTAGATGCAATAATAAAGTTGTTATTTATATTTCCTTATGTCATGATAAATTTTTATTATTCATGCAAGAATCGTATTAACTGGAAACTTAGTACATGTGTGAATACATAGACAAAACAGAGTGTCCCTAGTATGCCTCTACTTGACTAGCTCGTTAATCAAAGATGGTTAAGTTTCCTGACCATAGACATGTGTTGTCATTTGATGAACGGGATCACATCATTAGAGAATGATGTGATGGACCCGACCCATCCTTTAGCTTAGCACTATGATTCTTTAGTTTATTGCTATTTCTTTCTTCATGATTTATGCATGTTCCTATGACTATGAGATTATGCAACTCCCGAATACCGGAGGAACACTTAGTGTGCTATCAAACATCACAACATAACTGGGTGATTATAAAGATGCTCTACATGTGTCTCCGATGGTGTTCGTTGAGTTAGCATAGATCGAGATTAGGATTTGTCACTCCGTGTTTCGGAGAGGTATCTCTGGGCCCTCTCGGTAATGCACATCACTATAAGCCTTGCAAGCAATGTGACTAATGAGTTAGTTGCGGGATGATGCATTATGGAACGAGTAAAGAGACTTGCCGGTAACGAGATTGAACTAGGTATGATGATACCGATGATCGAATCTTGGGCAAGTAACATACCGATGACAAAGGTAACAATGTAGGAGACAATATGAGCATCCAGGTTCCGCTATTGGTTATTGACCGGAGATGTGTCTTGGTCATGTCTACATAGTTCTCGAACCCGTAGGGTCCGCATGCTTAACGTTCAATGATGATTTGTATTATGAGTTATGTGATTTGACGAACCGAAGTATGTTCGGAGTCCCGGATGAGATCACGGACATGACGAAGAGTCTCAAAATGGTCGAGAGGTAAAGATTCATATATTGGAAGGTTGCATTTGGACATCAGAATGGTTTCGAGTGGTTCAGGCATTTTTCCGTAGTACCGGGAGGCTACCGAAACCCCCCGGGAGAAGTTATGGGCCTTATGGGCCATAAGAGGGGAGCACACCAGCCCACAAAGGGCTGGTGCGCCCCCCCCTTGGGCAGGAGGCTGATTAGAACTAGGAGAAGGGGCCGGCCCTGATACGTCTCCAACGTATCTATAATTTTTGATTGTTCCTTGCTATTATATTATTTGTTTTGGATGTTTAATGGGCTTTAATATGCACTTTTATATTATTTTTGGGGCTAACCTATTAACCAAAGGCCCAGTGCAAATTGCTGTTTTTTTGCTTATTTCAGTGTTTCGCAAAAAAGGAATATCAAACGGAATCCAAACAGAACGAAACCTTCTTGGAACAAACACAACCCAGGAGACTTGGAGTACAAGGCTGGAAGTCCGCGAAGCTTCCATGAGGCAGGGGGCGCGCCCAGCGGCCCTCGTGGGCCCCACGGAGCTCCACCGATGTACTTCTTTCGCCTATATATACCCATGTACCGTAAAACATCCAAGAGAGCCACGAAACCACTTTTCCACCGCCGCAACCTTCTGTACTCGTGAGATCCCATCTGGGGACCTTTTTCGGTGCTGCCGGAGGGGGATTCGATCATGGAGGGCTTCTACATCAACACCATAGCCTCTCCGATGATGTGTGAGTAGTTTACCACAGACCTTCGGGTCCATATTTATTTGCTAGATGGCTTCTTCTCTCTCTTTGATCTTCAATACAAAGTTCTCCATGATGTTCTTGGAGATCTATTCGATGTAATATTCTTTTGCGGTATGTTTGCCGAGATCCAATGAATTGTGGGTTTATGAATTCGATTATCTATGAATATTATTTGGTTCTTCTCTGAATTCTTATACGCATGATTTGATATGTTTGCAAGTCTCTTCTAATTATTGGTTTAGTTTGGCCTACTAGATTGATCTTTCCTGCAATGGGAGAAGTGCTTAGCTTTGGGTTTAATCTTGCGGTGTCCTTTCCTAGTGACAGCAGGGGCAGCAAGGCACGTATTGTATTGTTGCCATCGAGGATACAAAGATGGGGTTTATATCATATTGCTTGAGTTTATCCCTCTACATCATGTCATCTTGCCTAATGCGTTACTCTGTTCTTATGAACTTAATACTCTAGATGCATGCTGGATAGCGGTCGATGTGTGGAGTAATAGTAGTAGATGCAGGATCGTTTTGGTCTACTTGACACGGACGTGATGCCTATATTCATGATCATTGCCTTAGATATCATCATAACTATGCGCTTTTCTATCAATTGCTTGGGAGTAATTTGTTCACCCGCCATAATACATGCTATCTTGAGAGAAGCCACTAGTGAAGCCTATGGCCCCCGGGTCTACTTTACATCATATAAGTTTCCGGTCTATAGTTCTAGTTTACTATTTATTTTGCAATATTTATTTTCCAATCTATACAACAAAAATACCAAAAATATTTATCTTATTATCTTTATCAGATCCCACTTTTGCAAGTGGCCGTGAAGGGATTGCCAACCCCTTTATCGCGTTGGTTGTAAGGTTTTTGATTGTTTGTGCAGATACTGGGCGACTTGCGTGTAGTCTCCTACTGGATTGATACCTTAGTTCTCAAAAACTGAGGGAAATACTTACGCTACTTTCCTGCATCACCCTTTCCTATTCAAGGGAAAACCAATGCATGCTCAAGAGGTAGCAGGCCCCCCTTTCCTTCTCCTTATCCTTCCCCCTTTCCTACTCCGTGTGGGAGGTGGAATCCTACTAGGACTAGGGAGTCCTAGTAGGACTCCACACCTTGGCGTGCCCCCTAGGGTCGGCTGCCTCTCCCTCTCCCTCCTTTATATACGTAGCCAGGGGCACCCGTAGAACACACAAGTTGATCTTTTAGCCGTGTGTGGTGCCCCCTCCATAGTTACACACCTCGGTCATATCGTCGTAGTGCTTGGGCGAAGTCCTATGCCGGTAACTTCGTCATCACCGTCACCACGCCGTCGTGCCGATGTAACTCTCCCTCGGCCTCAACTGGATCAAGAGTTCAAGGGACGTCAGCGAGCTGAACGTGTGTAGATCGTAGAGGTGCCGTACATTCGGTACTTGGATCGGTTGGATCGCGAAGACGTTCGACTACATCAACCATGTTACTAAACGCTTCCGCTTTCAGTCTACGAGGGTATGTAGACACACTCTCCCCTCTTGTTGCTATGCATCTCCTAGATAGATCTTGTGTGATTGTAGGAAATATTTTGAAATACTGTGTTCCCCAACACTAAAATCATGGCACCTGGGCCCAAAGTGACAAGCATTAAGCATCGCAAAGTCATAGCAACATCAATCTCAGAATATAGTGGATACTAGGGATCAAGCACTAACAAAACTAACTAGATTACATGATGAATCTCATCCAACTCCTCATCGACCAGCGAGCCTACAAAGGAATTACTCACTCCCGGTGGGGAGCATCATGGAATTGGTGATGGGGAAGGGTTGGTGATGATGAAGAATGAAGATCCCCCTCTCCGGAGCCCCAAACGGACTCCAAATCTGGCCTCCTGATGAAGAACATGAGGTGGCGGCAGCTCCTTCTCGTGGATCTCGATAATTCTTTCTCCCTGATTTTTTTCTAAAATTTTTGGATTTTATAGCGTAGGTTTCATGGTCTGCGGGGCCACCAGGTGGGGACAACCCACCTGGTGGGCAGGCGCGCCTTGGTAGGTTGTGCCCACCCAGGTGCCCCCCTCAGGTGAATCTTGGCTCCAGAAATTGTCTTTTATTGTATTAAAATCCTCGCAAAGTTTCGTTCCATTATGAGAACTTTTATTTCTGCACAAAAACAACACCATGGTAGTTCTGCTGAAAACAGTGTCAGTCTGGGGTTAGTTTTATTCAAATCATGCAAATTAGAGTCCAAAACAAGAGGAAAACTATTAGGGAAAGTAGATACGTTAGAGGCGTATCAGCCAGCTACCATAGGGGGGCGCACCACCCCTTGTGGGCTGGTGTGCTCCCCTCTCATGGCCCATATATTCCCCCCCGGGGGTTCCGGTAACCCCCGGTACTCCGATAAATACCTGATACATTTGGGAATACTTCCGGTGTCCGAATACTATCGTCCTATATATCAATCTTTAGCTTTTAACCATTTCGAGACTCCTCGTCATGTTCGTGATCTCATCCGGGACTTCAAACAAAATTCGGTCACCAAATCACATTACTCATATAATACAATATCGTCATCGAACGTTAAGTGTGCGGACCCTACGGGTTCGAGAACTATGTAGACATGACCGAGACACCTCTCCGGTCTATGACCAATAGAGGAACCTGGATGCTCATATTGGTTCCTACATATTCTATGAAGATCTTTATCGGTCGAACCATTATGAGAACATACATTATTCCCTTTGTCTATCGATATGTTACTTGCCTGAGATTCAATCGTCGGTATCTGCATAC
Organism: Triticum aestivum; assembly: GCF_018294505.1. Taxonomy (NCBI): domain Eukaryota; kingdom Viridiplantae; phylum Streptophyta; class Magnoliopsida; order Poales; family Poaceae; genus Triticum; species Triticum aestivum. Next base: position 136,240,928 of record NC_057809.1, on the reverse strand, counting down.
TTAGTTTAATCTCGTCAACGGAAAGTCTTCTTACTCGTTCCATAATACATCACCTCGTGACCAACTCCTTATTCATTTGCTTGCAAGCTTATGATGTGTAATACTGAGAGGGCCCAGAGATACCTCTCTGATATTCGGAGTGACAAATCCTAATCTCGATCTATGCCAACTCAACAAACACCTTTGGAGATACCTGTAGAGCATCTTTATGATCACCCAGTTACGTTGTGACATTTGATAGCACATAAGGCATTCCTCCGGTATCCGGGAGTTGCATAATCTCATATTCCAAGGAATATGTATTTGACATGAAGAAAACAATAGCAATAAAACTGAATAATCATTATGCTAAGTTAACGGATGGGTCTTGTCCATCACATTATTCTCCTAATGATGTGATCCCGTTATCAAATGACAACTCATGTCTATGGTTAGGAAACCTTAACCATCTTTGATCAATGAGCTATTCAAGTAGAGGCTCACTAGGGACATAGTGTTTGTCTATGTATTCACACATGTATTAACGTTTCCAATCAATACAATTCTAGCATGAATAAGAAACATTTATCATGAATAAGGAAATATACAATAACAACTTTATTATTGCCTCTAGGGCATATTTCCTTCAGTCTCCCACTTGCACTAGAGTCAATAATCTAGATTACATTGTAATGATTCTAACACCCATGGAGTCTTGGTGTTGATCATGTTTTGCTCGTGGAAAAGGCTTGGTCAACAGGTCTACTACATTCAGATTCATATGTATTTTGCAAATCTCTATGTCTCCCTCCTTGACCTGATCACCGGTGGAGTTCAAGCGTCTCTTGATGCGTTTGGTTCTTTTGTGAATCTGGATTCCTTCGCTAAGGTAATTGCTCTAGTATTGTCACAAAAGATTTTCATTGGACCCGATGCACTAGGTATTACACCTAGATCAGATATGAACTCCTTCATCCATACTCCTTCATTTGCTGCTTCCGAAGCAGCTATGTACTCCGCTTCACACGTAGATCCCGCCACGACGCTCTGCTTGGAACTGCACCAACTGAGAGCTCCACCATTCAAAATAAATATGTATTCGGTTTGTGACTTAGAGTCATCCGAATCAGTGTCAAAGCTATCATCAACATAGCCATTTACGATGAGCTCTTTATCACCTCCATAAACGGGAAACATATCATTGGTCCTTTTAAGGTACTTCAAGATGTTCTTGACCGATGTCCAGTGATCCACTCCTGGATTACTTTGGTACCTCCTTGCCAGACTTATGGGAAGGCACACATCAGGTCTGGTACACAGCATAACATACATGATAGAACCTACGGCTGAGGCATAGGTACTGCCTTTCATTTTCTCTCTATCTTCTGCAGTAGTCAGGCATTGAGTCTAACTCAATTTCACACCTTGTAACATAGGCAAGAACCCTTTCTTTGACTGACCATTTTGAACTTCTTCAAAACTTTATCAAGGTATGTGCTTTGTGAAAGTCCTATTAAGCATCTTGATCTATCTCTATAGATCTTGATGCCCAATATATAAGCAGCTTCACCGAAGTATTTCATTCAAAAACTCTTATTCAAGTATCCTTTTATGCTATCCAGAAATTCTACATCATTCCCAATCAACAATATGTCATTCACATATAATATTAGAAATGCTACAGAGATCCCACTCACTTTCTTGTAAATACAGGCTTCTCCAAAAGTCTGTATAAAACCATATACTTTGATCACCTCATAAAAGCATATATTCCAACTCTGAGATGCTTGCACCAGTCCATAGATGGATCGCTCGAGCTTGCACACTTTGTTAGCACCTTTAGGATCGACAAAACCTTCTGGTTGCATCATATACAACTCTTCTTTAAGAAATCTTAAGGAATGCAGTTTTGACGTCCATTTACCAGATTTCATCATCCTAAAATGCGGCAATTGCTAACATGATTCGAACAGACTTAAGCATCACTATGGGTGAGAAAGTCTCATCATAGTAAAATCCTTGAACCAGTCGAAAACGTTTTGTGATAGGTAAAGCTTTGTAGACAGTAACATTACCATCAGCATATTTCTTCTTCTTGAAGATCCATTTATTCTCTATGGCTCGCCGATCATCGGGCAAGTCCACCAAAGTCTAGACTTTGTTCTCATACATGGATCCTATCTCAGATTTCATGGCCTCAAGCCATTTATCGGAATCTGGGCTCATCATAGCTTCTTCATAGTTCATAGGTTCTTTATGGTCTAGTAACATGACTTCCAAAACAGGATTACCGTACCACTCTTGTTGTGGATTTGTCACGGCAGATGCCCTAGGGAAAGGACTTAGGTGTGGATCCATCGCAGCTAGGTTAGCTTGAAGGGTTGAATGGGATAAAAGGACACAAGGAGTTTACCCAAGTTCGGCCCCTCTCAACAAGGTAAAAGCCTTCGTCCTGCTTCTAGTTGTATTGCTTGAGTTTTGATTACAAGGGAGCGAATACGCTTTACCTAGTTCTCAATCGATTGTCGCAGAGACCCGGAGGCTTACAGAGTCCCGACCGGCTCACACAATGTGACCGACTCGGCTTCTAAATAGCCATGCCTTTACAGAGCAAGTCCTACTATGGCGGTTCACAACCCTGGTCCTGGGCCTTCAACAGGCCTGCCTCCATAAGCCACCGTCTTCTTAACTCTCCCTAGGCCTCCTTCTGGATAAACTGCCAATGGTATAACCCGGCTCCTCCTGGGCGGGTCATACCTCGAAGCTATATCCCCAACATTAGGCCCTAGGTTGATTTGAACTTGTTCATATCAATCTCCACTGTCTGACTTAGTAGAATGTATCATTATCGATTCCTTATCAATCTGCTATAACTCGCCATTATGTCACATAGCAGAACCATTTCAACCCGCCATGACATCACATGCATTAATTTCGCACAAAGCCCACGATATCTCAAGGGATCTTTATCTTAACGGACCTCGCAAAAATCGAGGCACCTGCATTGCCTGCATAATCATTTTGCCTCCTCGGTCCTCACGCATGCCATCTTATCCTCCCCATATATTCCCCCCAAGGGTTCCGGTAACCCCCCGGTACTCCGATAAATACCTGATACATTCCGAAACACTTCCGGTGTCCGAATACTACCGTCCTATATATCAATCCTTACCTATTGACCATTTCGAGACTCCTTGTCATGTCTGTGATCTCATCTGGGACACCGAACAACATTCGGTCACCAAATCACATAACTCATATAATACAATATCGTCATTGAATGTTAAGCGTGCAGACCCTACAGATTCGAGAACTATGTAGACATGACCGAGACACCACTCTGGTCAATAACCAATAGCGGAACATGGATGCTCATATTAGTTCCTACATATTCTACGGAGATCTTTATTGGTCAAACCGTTATGACAACATACGTTATTCCCTTTGTCTATCGGTATGTTACTTGCCCGAGATTTGATCGTCGGTATTTGCATACCTGGTTTAATCTTGTTACCGGCAAGTCTCTTTACTCGTTCCATAATACATCACCTCATGACCAACTCCTTAGTAATTTGCTTGCAAGCTTATGATGTGTATTACCGAGAGGGCCCAGAGATACCTCTCTGATATTCGGAGTGACAGATCCTAATCTTGATGTATGCCAACTCAACAAACACCTTCGGAGATACCTGTAGAGCATCTTTATGATCACCCAGTTACATTGTGATGTTTGATAGCACACAAGGCATTCCTCCGGTATCCGGGAGTTGCATAATCTCATAGTCGAAGGAATATGTATTTGACATGAAGAAAGCACTAGCAATAAACCTAAACGATCATTATGCTAAGTTAACGGATGGGTCTTGTCCATCACATCATTCTCCTAATGATGTGATCCCGTTATCAAATGACAACTCATGTCTATGGTTAGGAAACCTTAACCATCTTTGATCAACAAGCTATTCAAGTAGAGGCTCACTAGGGACATAGTGTTTGTCTATGTATTCACACATGTATTAAGGTTTTTGATCAATACAATTCTAGCATGAATAATAAACATTTATCATGAATAAGGTAATATAAAATAACAACTTTATTATTGCCTCTAGGCATATTTCCTTCAGCCACGACTCACGTGGCGGACGAAGAGTGGGATGTCTCAGCATAGCATGGACCGCAGGAGGCGTCGCGCCCCAAGACCGAGTCCTGACGCGGAGGTGGTGTATCTGCATGGGATCCCACGCCCGCGGATCCCGGCAGTGCAGGCGTAGGCGGATCACCGTCATGTCTTGCGCTTTTGTCCTCTTTTGCAGCATGTAATATAGGCTGATATGCATTGTTTTCATCGCCATTTTTGCAGCACAAATTCCTCCTGTACTATCTGCATCATCAGGAAGCTGAGTAGCACGGTCATGAGGATTAGTCATATGATCACTAGTATCATTCCCCTCTTGACCTAAGCTGGTAAGATGACTAGGGAGTAGAAGAATTTCTTTGCGTAGGATTGCTCTCACATTTGGAAGGGAAACACCGTCTCATCAAAGACAACATCACGAGAGATGTAGACTCTGCCGGTGCAAACATCTAGGCATTTCACACCTTTGTGTTGGGGGCTATAACCAATGAACACACAATGTTTGGACCTAAAAGAGAGTTTTCTTGAATTGTAAGGTCGTAGATTGGGCCAACAAGCACACCCAAAAACTCTAAGGGAGGCATAGTTTGGTTTGACATATGTAAGAGTCGTTCAATGGGTGTTTCCAAGTTGATAACTCGACCAGGCAGAATATTGATGAGATGGGTAATAGTAATGAATGCTTCATCCCAAAATTTCAGTGGCATGGATGCATTGGCAAGAAGTGAGAGAGCAATTTCAACGATATGTTGATGCTTGCATTCAGCAGAGCCAATTTGTTGCTGTGCATGAGGGCAAGAGATGTGGTGAGAAATTCCCAATTTTTGGAAAAAATTTGTTTCAATTTTTCATACTCACCACCCCAGTCCGATTGGACTGAGATAATTTTACTATCAAACTTACGTTCAACAAGTGCATGGAAATTTTGGAAAACTTGAAACACATCAGATTTATGCTTGATAAGATAGATCCATGTATTTGCTATAATCATCAATGAAGCTTACACAATATTTGTGTCTACCAACAAAAAGAGGTGCTTGCCCCCATACATCAGAAAAAATGAGTTCTAATGGTTTGGAAGAAACACTAGTTGACACGGGGTAAGGAAGTTGATGACTTTTTGCTCTCTGACATGAATCACAAACTGTTTCATTACTAGGCTCACCAACAAAAGGGAACTTATTTTCCCTAAGCACTCGTTGAACAATAGTAAAAGAAGGATAACCTAAACGATTGAGCTACCTTGCCGAAGATAATTTGGTGACACCAAGAACTTGTTTATTGGAACTCCTAAGATGGGGGATCAACGGATAGAGCCCACCAATGCATCTACCCCTATAGAGAACTCTCCTCATTGCTTGGTCCTTAATCAAAAAGAAGAAGGGGTGAAGCTCAAGAAAGACATGATTGTCCAAAGCAATACAATGAATGAAGAGGAGATTTGTTCTAGCATGAGGTGAATGAAGAATTTTTTTTGAGATAAATAGGATGGCTAGGGGTATGTAATATTGACTAACCAGTATGATCTATTCTCATAACTGACCCATTGGCTCCATGAATCTAATCTTGGCCATGATACTTGTCGCGATCCGTCGGCTTCTCTAGCTCTCCTGTGAGGTGGTCGGACGCCCCACTATCTACGTACCCAGTTTGTATCCACCCCTACTAAGCGGTAGCAGCCACGTTTTCTTCTAGTGCATCATCATCGAACCTATACCAGTAGTCTTTGGCACTATGGCCAAATTTACCACAGATCTGGCACTAGACAGGTTTGTTGCCTCTTGGTTTCTTGCTGGGTGCAGGTCCACCTAGTCCTCCTGGACCTCCTGGACCGCCACCATATCGGGCACCCTTGTTGTTGTTGTATAAAGGGCGCCTGCCACCACCGTCGCCTTGCTTTTTGGCTATAGCCGCCACCGTTCACGCGATGGAGGCGGACCACTATGACGAGCAGCAGTATTGGTAGAGGACTTGAAGCCTCCACCGCCGGCGCCTCCTGTAAACAGCTCCACGCATTGGTCGAAGTTGCAGACCTGCGCATAGAGGAAGTCGACAGTGACCGGCTCCATGCGGGCGTCCGGGGCCGAGACTACAGAATTTTAGTCAAGGTCCAGCCCCGTGACGATGAAGGAGAGCAGTTTGTATTCCCCTAATGGCTTCCCCACAGCAGCAAGTTCATCCTCTAGTGCCCGCATCCGACCGAAATATGCCAGAGTCGATTGAGTGCCTTTCTGAAAATTCGTGAGGGAGGTGCTGATGTTTATTGATACGTGAACGGGATTGTGAAGCAAACATATTACCGAGGGAGGTCCAGAGCGCGTGTGGTGTGCAGATGGAGACCACCGAGACGAGCACATCTCTTGACAGGTTGTTCAAGATGTGCCCAAGGACCTGTTAGTCCTGTCTCACCCATGCCTCGTAGGCTGGGTTAGGGATCGTCTGATCCTTCCCATCTTTGTCCTTGGTGGTGATGAGTTTCTCAGGTGCAGCAGTGGAGCCGCCGAGGTAGCCATAGAGACCAGCAGTGAGGATGTGAGGGAGGATATGCGCCCTCCATAGGATATAGTTCTCCCTGATGAGCTTCTCCGTGATTTGGAGCCAAGGCCGCCATAGATAGCTTGGGTTGATGAGGACGCCATCGGAGCTCTGGTGGAGATGGGTTTTCAGGACATAGGGGAAGAGGGAGCTCTGATTACCATATAGGATTTCATGATGGAACCGTACTACCCTTTCGTGAGAGGGCCGCAGTATTTATTGATAGAAGGGGCTTATCCCTTGTTGCGCATGCAAATTTTGAAACTTGGAGTACATGAGATGGAGGAGATAGAGATGATCTAAGAGCATCTCTAATAGATGATGTATATTTTGGTGCTCCAAACCAGTGTTGTAAAAATTTGGAGCACCAAAAAGTGTTTTTTACGTCTCCGAAAAAGGCTCAACTCCAACAGAGATGGTCCAAAATGGAGATGTAAAAGAGCAACTCCAACAGATGGTCCAAAACGAAGATGTAAAACCGTCCGCCGGCCGCACGGCCACTATTCAGCCGTTGTACAACCGTGATTTTGCAATTGAAATATCACTTAAAATTTAAAATTAAAGTGCATCATCATCATAGTTTCAAATCCCTAACAAAAGTGCATCATCATCATCATAGTTTCAAATCCATCTACCAAAAGTGCATCGTCCCAATCAAAGTTTTTTGCCCTACATATTAAAATGCACATGAATATCATTCATGCGGGTCATCAACACCATCGTCGTTGTGAACTGTGGTACGATCATCATCATCACCGTCTTCTTTGTCGATGTTGTGAAGCGGTGAAGTCTCGTTGCTGGGAGCACCACCGGAAGCACCTTCATTGCCTCCCATGCCGGTCATGTTGCCGACGAAGCCACCTCCAATGCCACTAATGTTGCCGCCATAACCACCTCCGAAGCCACCCATCATGTTGCCGCCAAAGCCTCCTCCCTTGTCAGTCATGTTGCCTCCAAAGCCACCTCCCATGCCACCAAAATCCACCTTTCATGTTGCCATCGAAGCCACCTCCCATGTTCCCGCCAAATGCACCATTCATGGCACCTACCATCATGTTCATGTAGCCACCCATGCCTCCTCCCATCATCATTTGCCTCATGAGCATTTGCTTCTTCATGAGAATTTCATCACGACAAAATTCAACATAGGCCTTTGCCTTGGGATCAAGAGTAGATGTGTCCATAAACATAAACTTGAGTCCTTCTGTAAAGGAAATATGCCCTAGATGCAATAATAAAGTTGTTATTTATATTTCCTTATATCATGATAAATGTTTATTATTCATGCTATAATTGTATTAACCGAAAATCTAGTACATGTGTGAATACATAGACAAAACAGAGTGTCCCTAGTATGCCTCTACTTGACTAGCTCGTTAATCAAAGATGGTTCAGTTTCCTGACCATAGACATGTGTTGTCATTTGATGAACGAGATCACATCATTAGGAGAATGATGTGATGGACAAGATCCATCCGTTAGCTTAGCATAATGATTGTTTAGTTTTATTGCTATTGCTTTCTTCATGACTTATACATGTTCCTCTGACTATGAGATACTATGAGATTATGCAACTCCCGAATACCGGAGGAACACCTTGTGTGCTATCAAATGTCACAACGTAACTGGGTGATTTATAAAGGTGCTCTATAGGTGTCTCCAGAGGTGTTTGTTGAGTTGGCATAGATCGAGAATAGGATTTGTCACTCCGTGTATCGGAGATGTATCTCTGGGCCCTCTCGGTAATGCACATCACCATAAGCCTTGCAAGCAATGTGACTAATGAGTTAGTTGCGGGATGATGCATTACGGAATGAGTAAAGAGACTTTCCAATGATGAGATTGAATGAGGTATGATGATACCACGATCGAATCTCGGGCAAGTAACATACCGATGACAAAGGGAACAACGTATGTTGTTATGCAGTTTGACCGATAAAGATGTTCGTAGAATATGTAGGAACCAATATGAGCATCAAGGTTACACTATTGGTTATTGACCGGAGATATGTCTCGGTCATGTCTACATAGTTCTCGAACCCGTAGGGTCCGCAAGCTTAACGTTCGATGACAGTTTGTATTATGAGTTTCGTGTTTTGATGAACCGAAGTTTTTTCGGAATCTCGAATGAGATCACGGACACGACGAGGAGTCTCTAAATGGTCGAGAAATAAAGATTCATATATTGGAAGGTTACATTTGGACACTGGAATGGTTCGGGTTGTTTTGGATAAGTTTCGGAGTAGCGGGGGTTACCGGAACCCCCCCCCCCCGGAAGTTCATGGGCCTTCATGGGCCCTAGTGGAAAGGAGAGGAGGGCCACAAGGGAGGTCGCGCCCCCCCATGGCCAGTCCGAATTGGACTAGAGAGGGGGCGGCGCCCCCTCTTTCCTTCTCCCCTCTTCCTCCTTCCCTCCTTCTCCCTCTCTTGGATGGAAGCGGACTCCAACTAGGATTGGGAATCCTAGTTGGACTCCCCATGGCGCGCGCCCCCTCTAGGTCGGCCTCTGATGTCTACTACACAACCTTCTTCTTGTAGATGTTGTTGGGCCTCCAAGTGCAGAGGTTTGTAGGACAGTAGCAAATTTCCCTCAAGTGGATGACCTAAGTTTTATCAACCCGTGGGAGGCATGGGATGAAGATGGTCTCTCTCAAACAACCCTGCAACCAAAAAACAAAGAGTCTCTTATGTCCGCAGCACACCCAATACAATGGTAAATTGTATAGGTGCGCTAGTTCAGCGAAGAGATGGTGATACAAGTGCAATATCGATGGTAGACATAGGTTTTTGTAATCTGAAAATATAAAAACAGCAAGGTAACTAATGATAAAAGTGAGCACAAATGGTATTGCGGTGTGTTGAAACAAGGCCTAGGGTTCATACTTTGACTAGTGCAAGTTCTCTCAACAATAATAAGGTAATTGGATCACATAACTATCCCTCAACATGCAACAAAGAGTCACTCCAAAGTCACTAATAGCAGCGAACAAACGAAGAGATTATTGTAGGGTATGAAACCACCTCAAATTTATACTTTCTGATCGATCTATTCAAGAGTCCGTAGTAAAATAACACGAAGCTATTCTTTCCGTTCGATCTATCATAGAGTTTGTACTAGAATAACAGCTTAAGACACAAATCAACCAAAACCCTAATGTCACCTAGATACTCCAATGTCACCTCAAGTATCCATGGGTTTGATTATACGATACGCATCACACAATCTCAAATTCATCTATTCAACCAACACAAAGAACTTCAAAGAGTGCCCCAAAGTTTCTATCGGAGAGTCAAGATGAAAACGTGTGCCAACCCCTATGTATAAGTTCACAAGGTCACGAAACTCGCAAGTTGATCACTCAAACATACATCAAGTGGATCACGTGAATATCCCATTGTCACCATAGATAAGCACATGCAATACATACATCAAGTGTTCTCAAATCCTTAAAGACTCAATCTGAAAAGATAACTTCAAAGGGAAAACTCAATCCATTATAAGAGAGTAGAGGGGGAGAAACATCATAAGATCCAACTATAATAGCAAAGCTCGCGATACATTAAGATCGTGCGAATCAAGAACACGAGAGAGAGAGAGAGAGAGAGATCAAACACATAGCTACTGGTACATACCCTCAGCCCCGAGGGTGAACTACTCCCTCCTCGTCATGGAGAGCACCGGGATGATGAAGATGGCCACCGGAGAGGGATTCCCCCCTCCGGCAGGGTGCCGGAATGGGTCTAGATTGGTTTTCTGTGGCTACAGAGGCTTGCGGCGGCGGAACTCCTGATCTAGGTTTCTTTCTGGAAGTTTGGGTATATATAAGAGGTGTTGGAGTTGGGATCAAGTCAGGGGGTCCCCAAGGCGGCCATGAAGTAGGGAGGCGCCCAGGGGGGTAGGCGCGCCCCCACCCTCGTGGGTGCCTCGGGACTCTTCTGGCCCATCTCCGATACTCTGTGGGCTTCTTCTACTCCAAAAATAATCTCCGTCAAATTTCAGGTCAATTGGATTCCGATTGGTTTTCCTTTTCTTTAAAACTCAAAAACAAGGAAAAAACAGAAACTGGCACTGGGCTCCAGGTTAATAGGTTAGTCCCAAAAATCATATAAAATAGCATATAAATGCATATAGAACATCCTTGATGGATAATATAATAGCATGGAACAATCAAAAATTATAGATACGTTGGAGACGTATCAAGCATCCCCAAGCTTAATTCCTGCTCGTCCTCGAGTAGGTAAATGATAAAAACAGAATTTTTGATGTGGAATGCTACCTAACATATTCATCAATGTAATCTTCTCTATTGTGGAAAGAATATTCAGATCCATAATATTCAAGACAAATGTTTAATATTTACATAAAAATAATAATACTTCATGCATACTAACCAAGCAATTATGTCTTCTCAAAATAACATGGCCAAAGAAAGATTATCCCTACAAAATCATATAGTTTGGCTATGCTTCATTTTCGTCACACAAAAATTCTCTCATCATGCACAACCCCGATGATAAGCCAAGCAATTGTTTCATACTTTAGTAATCTCAAACTTTTTTCAACATTCACGCAATACATGAGCGTGAGCCATGGACATAGCACTATGGGTGTAGTAGAATATAATGATGGGGGTTGTGTGGAGAAGACAAAAAAGGAGAAAGTCTCACATTGACGCGGCTAATCAACGGGCTATGGAGATGCCCATCAATTCATGCCAATGTGAGGAGTAGGTATTGCCATGCAACTGATGCACTAGAGCTATAAATGTATGAAAGCTCATCAAAAGAAACTAAGTGGGTGTGCATCCAACTTGCTTGCTCATGAAGACCTAGGGCATTTGAGGAAGCCCATTGTTGGCATATACAAGCCAAGATCTATAATGAAAAAATTACCACTAGTATATGAAAGTTACAAAATAAGAGACTCTCTATCATAAAGATCATGGTGCTACTTTGAAGCACAAGTGTGGAAAAAGGATAGTAGCATGGTCCCTTCTTTTTTCTTTTTTTATTTGGCCTTTCCCTTTTTTCTTTTTTCTTTTTTTATTTGGCCTTTCTCTTTTTTAATTTTTTATGGGACAATTCTCTATTAATGATGATCATCACACTTCTATTTATTTACAACTCAAAGATTATAACTCGATACTAGAACAAAGTATGACTCTATATGAATGCCTCCGACGGTGTACCGGGATGTGCAATGATTCAAGAGTGACATGTATAAAAAATTATGAGCGGTGGCTTTGCCACAAATACGATGTCAACTACATGATCATGCAAGGCAATATGACAATGATGAAGCATGTCATAATAAACGTAATGGTGGAAAGTTGCATGGCAATATATCTCAGAATGGCTATGGAAATGTCATAATAGGTAGGTATGGTGGCTGTTTTGAGGAAGATATAAGGAGTTTTATGTGTCATAGAGCATATCATATCACGGGGGTTGGATGCACTGGCGAAGTTTGCACCAACTCTCGAGGTGAGAAAGGGCAATGCACGGTACCGAAGAGGCTAGCAATGATGGAAGGGTGAGAGTGCGTATAATCCATGGACTCAACATTAGTCATAAAGAACTCACATACTTATTGCAAAAATCTACAAGTCATCAAAAACCAAGCATTACACGCATGATCCTAGGGGATAGATTGGTACGAAAAGAGCATCGCTCGTCCCTGACCGCCACTCATAAGGAAGGCAATCAAAGAACACCTCATGCTTTGAATTTGTCACACAACGGTTACCATACGTGAATGCTACGGGACTTGCAAACCTCAACACAAGTATTTCTCAATTTCAGAATTACTCAACTATCACAACTCTAATATCACCATCTTTATATCTCAAAACAATTATCAAGTATCAAACTTCTCATAGTATTCAATGCACTCTATATGAAAGTTTTTATTATACCCATCTTGGATGCCCATCATATTAGGACTAGTTTCATAACCAAAGAAAACTACCATGTTGTTCTAAAGACTCTCAAAATAATATAATTGAAGCACAATAGTTCATCTATTTCTTAAAAATAAAACCACCACCGTACTTTAAAAGGATATAAGTGAAGCACTAGAGCAAATGACAAACTACACCAAAAGATATAAGTGAAGATCAATGAGTAGTCGAATAATTATGCAACTACGTGAAGACTCTCTAACATTTAATAATTTCAGATCTTGGTATTTTATTCAAACAGCAAGCAAAACAAAATAAAATAAAATGACGCTCCAAGCAAAACAGATATCATGTGGTGAATAAAAATATAGCTCCAAGTAAAGTTACCGTTGAACGAAGACGAAAGAGGGGATGCCATCCGGGGCATCCCCAAGCTTAGGCTCTTGGTTGTCCTTGAATATTACCTTGGGGTGCCTTGGGCATCCCCAAGCTTAGGCTCTTGCCACTCCTTATTCCATAGTCCATTGAATCTTTACCCAAAACTTGAAAACTTCACAATACAAAACTCAACAGAAAACTCGTAAACTCCGTTAGTATAAGAAAATAAAATCACCACTTTTATTACTGTTGCAAACTCATTCTTTATTTATATTGGTGTAATATCTACTGTATTCCAACTTATCTATGGTTCATACCCTCCGATACTACTCATAGATTCATCAAAATAAGCAAACAACACATAGAAAATAGAATCTGTCAAAAACAGAACAGTCTGTAGTAATCTGTAGGTTTCGAATATGTCTGTAACTCCAAAAATCCTGAGAAATTAGGAAGTCCTAGGAAATTTGTTTATTAATCTAATGCATTTGGAATTGGTATTTTATCGCAACCTGCTAAAAATGAAAATTATTCTCGTGAGCGCATACTTTCTGTTTTTTTGCAGCAAGATCAAATAACAATCACCCAAGAAGATCCTAAAGGCTTTACTTGGCACGAACACTAATTAAAAAAACACAATCATAACATAGGATAGATGATTTATTTATTACAAAACATTAACAAAAGGCAAGGAACCAAAAATAAAATTGTGTTGCCTCCCAACAAGAGGTATCGTTTAACGCCCCTAGCTAGGCATGATGATTTCAATGATGCTCACATAAAGGAAAAGAATTGAAACATAAAGAGAGCATCATTAAGAATATTACTAGCACATTTAAGTCTAACCCACTTCCTATGCATAGGGACTTTGTGAGCAAACAACTTGTGGGAACAAGAATCAACCTGGATAGGAAGGTAAAACAAGCAAATCTTCAAGATTTTCAACACATAGAGAGGAAACTTGATATTATTGCAATTCCTACAAGCATATGTTCCTCCCTCATAATAATTACATGTAGGATCATAAGAAAAGTCAACAATATAGCTATCACAAAACATATTCTTAACACGATCCACATGTATGCAAAGTTGACACTCTTCCAAAATAGTGGGATTAACATTAACTAAAGTCATGACCTCTCCAAACTCACTTTCATAATTATCACAATAAGATTCAACACCCTCCAAAGTAGAGGGATCATTACTTCCTAAATTTGACACTCTTCCAAACCCACTTTCATCAATATAATCATCAAAAATAGGAGACATGCTATCATCAAAATAAATTTGCTCACCAAAACTTGGAGGACAAAAAATATCATCTTCATCAAACATAGCATCCCCAAGCTTGTAGCTTTGCATATCATTAGCACCATGGACATTCAAAGAATTCACACTAACAACATTGCCATCATGCTCATCATCCAAAGATTTAGTGCCAAACATTTTAATACATTCTTCTTCTAACACTTTAGCACAATTATCGGAATCCTTATTTTCATGAAAGATATTAAAAAGATGAAGCATATGAGGCAACCTTAATTCCATTTTTTGTAGTTTTCTTTTATAGACTAAACTAGTGGTAAAACAAGAAACAAAAAGATTCGATTGCAAGATCCAAAGATATACCTTCAAGCGCTAACCTCCCTGGCAACGGCGCCAGAAAAGAGCTTGATGTCTACTAAACAACCTTCTTCTTGTAGACGTTGTTGGGCCTCAAAGTGCAGAGGTTTGTAGGACAGTAGCAAATTTCCCTGAAGTGGATGACCTAAGGTTTATCAATCCGTGGGAGGCGTAGGATGAAGATGGTCTCTCTCAAACAACCCTACAACCAAATAACAAAGAGTCTCTTGTGTCCCCAACACACCCAATACAATGGTAAATTGTATAGGTGCACTAGTTCGGTGAACAGATGGTGATACAAGTGTAATATCGATGGTAGATATAGGTTTTTGTAATCTGAAAATATAGAAATAGCAAGGTAACTAATGATAAAAATGAGCACAAATGGTATTGAAATGTGTTGAAACAAGGCCTAGGGTTCATACTTTCACTAGTGCAAGTTCTCTCAACAATAATAACATAATTGGATCATATAACTATCCCTCAACATGCAACAAAGAGTCACTCCAAAGTCACTAATAGCGGAGAACAAATGAAGAGATTATTGTAGGGTACGAAACCACCTCAAAGTTATCCTTTCTGATCGATCTATTCAAGAGTCTGTAGTAAAATAACATGAAGCTATTCTTTCCGATCGATCTGTCCTAGAGTTCGTACTAGAATAGCACCTTAAGACACAAATCAACCAAAACCCTAATGTCACCTCAAGTATCCGTGGGTTTGATCATACGATATGCATCACACAATCTCAGATTCATCTATTCAACCAACACAAAGAACTCCAAAGAGTGCCCCAAAGTTTCTACCGGAGAGGCAAGACAAAAATGTGTGCCAACCCCTATGCATAAGTTCACAAGGTCATGGAACTCGCAAGTTGATCACCGAAACATACATCAAGTGGATCACGTGAATATCCCATTGTCAACACAGATAAGCACATGCAAGACATACATCAAGTGTTCTCAAATCCTTAAAGACTCAATCCAATAAGATAACTTCAAAGGGAAAACTCAATCCATTACAAGAGAATAGAGGGGTAGAAACATCATAAGATCCAACTATAATAGCAAAGCTCACGATACATCAAGAACACAAGAGAGAGAGAGAGATCAAACACATAGCTACTGGTACATACCCTCAGCCCCGAGGGTGAGCTACTCCCTCCTCATCATGGGGAGCGCCTGGATGATGAAGATGGCCACCGGAGAGGGATTCCCCCCTCCGGCAGGGTGCCGAAATGGGTCTAGATTGGTTTTCGGTGGCTACAGAGGCTTGCGGTGGCGAAACTCCCGATCTAGGTTTCTTTCTTGAAGTTTGGGTATATATAAGAGGTGTTGGAGTCGGGAACAAGTCAGGGGGGTCCCCGAGGCGACCACGAGGTAGGGGGACATGCCCCCACCCTCGTGGGTGCCTCAGGACTCTTCTGGACCATTTTCGATACTCAGTGGGCTTCTTCTGGTCCAAAAATAATCTCTGTGAAATTTCAGGTCAATTGGACTCCATTTGGTTTTCCTTTTTTGTAGAACTCAAAAACAAGGAAAAAATAGGAACTAGCACTGGGCTCTAGGTTAATAGGTTAGTCCCAAAAATCATATAAAATAGCATATAAATGTATATAAAACATCCTAGATCGATAATATAGTAGCATGGAACAATAAAAAATTATAGATACGTTGGAGACGTATCAGCCTCCTCCTCCTCCCCCCTTTATATACATGAGGGGCACCCCAAAGGACACACAAGTTTCTCTTAGCCGTGCGCGGTGCCCCCCTCCACAGTTACACACCTCAGTCATATCGTCGTAGTGCTTAGGCGAAGCCCTGCGCCGGTAACTTCATCATCACAATCACCACGCTGTCGTGCTGACGGAACTCTCCCTTGACCTCAACTGGATCAAGAGCTCGAGGGACGTCATCGGGCTGAACATGTGCTGAATGCGGAGGTGTCGTATGTTCGATACTTGGATCGGTTGGATCGCGAGGATGTTCGACTACATGAACCGCGTTACTAAACGCTTCTGCTTTCGGTCTACGAGGGTACGTGGACACACTCTCCCGCTCGTTTCTATGCTTCTCCGAGATAGATCTTGCATGATCATAGGATTTCTTTTGAAATACTGCGTTCCCCAATAGTGGCATCCGAGCCAAGTCTATGCGTAGATGTTATATGCACGATTAGAACATAAGGAGTTGTGGAATTGTTTACCAGCAACGTCTTACTTTGATTCGGTAGAATTGTTGGATGAAGCGGCCCGGACCGACATTAGATCACCGCGTTCATGAGACTGGTTCTCCCGACGTGCTTCGCACATAGGTGGCTAGCGGGTGTCTGTTTCTCGAGCTTTAGTTGAATCGAGTTTGACTACACCCGGTCCTTGTTGAAGGTTAAAACAACACACTTGACGAAAAATCATTGTGGTTTTGATGCGTACGTAAGAACAGTTCTTGCTAGAAGCCCGTAGCAGCCACGTAAAACTTGCAACAACAAAGTAGAGGCCGTCTAACTTGTTTTTGCAGGGCATGTTGTGATGTGATATGGTCAAGACGTAATGAGATATAAATTGTTGTATGAGAAGTTCATGTTTTGTAAAAGTTATCAGCAACTAGCAGGAGCCTTATGGTTGTCGCTTTATTGTATGAAATGCAATCGCCATGTAATTGCTTTACTTTATCACTAAGCGGTAGCGATAGTCATAGAAGCAATAGTTGGCGAGACGACAACGATGCTACGATGGAGATCAAAGTGTCAAGCCGGCGATGATGGTGATCATGACGGTGCTTTGGAGATGGAGATCAAAGGCACAAGATGATGATGGCCATATCATATCACTTATTTTGATTGCATGTGATGTTTATCCTTTATGCATCTTATTTTGCTTAGTACGGCGGTAGCATTATAAGATGAGCTCTCACTAAATTTCAAGGTATAAGTGTTGTCCCTGAGTATGCACCGTTGCTACAGTTCGTCGTGCCGAGACACCACGTGATGATCGGGTGTGATAAGCTCTATGTTCACATACAACGGGCGCAAGCCTGTTTTGCATGTGCAGAATACTCAGGTTAAACTTGATGAGCCTAGCATATGCAGATATGGCCTTGGAACACTGAGACCGAAAGGTCGAACGCGAATCATATAGTAGATATGATCAACATAGTGATGTTCACCATTGAAAACTACTCCATCTCACATGATGATCGGACATGGTTTAGTTGATATGGATCACGTGATCATTTAGATGACTAGAGGGGTGTCTATCTAAATGGGAGTTCTCAAGTAATATGATTAATTGAACTTTAATTTATCATGAACTTAGTCCTGATAGTATTTGCATATATATGTTGTAGATCAATAGCTTCGATGTAGCTCCCCGTTTATTTTTTATATGTTCCTAGAGAAAAATAAGTTGAAAGATGATAGTAGCAATGATGTGGACTGGGTCCATGATCTGAGGATTATCCTCATTGCTGCACAGAAGAATTGTGTCCTTGATGCACCGCTAGGTGACGGACCTATTACAGGAGTAGATGCAGATGTTATGAACGTTTGGCAAGCTCAGTATGATGACTACTTGATAGTTTAGTGCGCCATGCTTTACTGCTTAGAACCGGGACTTCAAAAACGTTTTGAATGACAAGGAGCATATAAGATGTTCCAAGAGCTGAAATTGGTATTTCAGACTCATGCCCGAGTCGAGAGGTATGAGACCTCTGACAAGTATTTTGCCTACAAGATGGAGGAGAATAGCTCAACCAGTGAGCATGTGCTCAGAATGTCTGCGTACTACAATCTCTTGAATCAAGTGGGAGTTAATCTTACAGATAAGATACTAATCAACAGAGTTCTCTAGTCACTATCACCAAGTTACTGGAACTTCGTGATGAACTATAATATGCAAGGGATGATGAAAACGATTCCCCAAGCTCTTCAGGATGCTGAAATCGGCGAAGGTAGAAATCAAGAAAAGCATCAAGTGTTGATGGTTGACAAGACCACTAGTTTTAAGTAAAAGGGCAAGGGAAAGAAACGAAACTTCAAGAAGAATGGCAAGAAAGTTGCCACACACATGAAGAAGCCCAAAGCTAGGCCCAAGCCTGAAACTGAGTGCTTCTACTGCAAAGGAAACGTTCACTGGAAGCGGAACTGCCCCAAATACTTGGCGGATAAGAAGGACGGCAAAGTGAATAAAAGTATATATGATATGCATGTTATTGATGTGTACTTTACTAGTATTCAGAGTAGCCCCTGGGTATTTGATACTGGTTCAGTTGCTATGATTAGTAACTTGAAATAGGAGTTATAAAATGAACAAAGACTAGTTGAGGGCAAGGTGACGATGTGTGTTGGAAGTGATTCCAAGGTTGATAAGATCACCATCGCACACTCCCTTTACCTTCGGGATTAGTGTTGAACCTAAAATAAATGTTATTTGGCGTTTGCAATGAGCATAATATGATTGGATCATGTTTACTACAATACGTTATACATTTAAGTCAAAGAATAATTGTTATTCTGTTTACATCAATAAAACCTTTTGTGGTCATACACCCAAGGTGAATGGTTTATTGAATCTCGATCATAGTGATACACATATTCATAAAATTGAAGCAAAAAGATGCAAAGTTAATAATGACAGTGCAACTTATATGTGGCACTGCCGTTTCGGTCATATTGGTGTAAAGCGCATGAAGAAACTCCATGCTGATGGGCTTTTGGGATCACTTGATTATGAATCACTTGATGCTTGCGAACCATGCCTCATGGGCAAGATGGCTAAGACTCCGTTCTCCGGAACAATGGAGTGAGCAACTGACTTATTAGAAATAATACATACTGATGTATGCGGTCCGATGAGTGTTGAGGCTCGTGGCAGGTATCGTTATTTTCTAACCTTCACATATGAGTTGAGCAGATATGGGTATATCTATTTAATAAAACATAAGTCTTAAACATTTGAAAAGTTCAAAGAATTTCAGAGTTGAAAGGATCGATATGGTTGACTAGAGGGGAGGGGGGGTGAATAGGCAACTAACAATTTTTAGCTTTTCTTTACCAAATTAAACTTTGCATCAAAGTAGGTTGTCTAGAAGTGCAACTAGGTGAGCAACCTATATGATGCAACAACAACAAGCACACAAGCAAGCAAGGGAAGTAACACTAATAAGCTTGCACAAGTAAAGGTACGAGATAACCAAGGGTGGAGCCGGTGAAGACAAGGATTTGTTACCGAAGTTTCTTCCTTTTGAGGGGAAGTACATCTCCGTTGGAGCGGTGTGGAGGCACAATGCTCCCCAAGAAGCCACTAGGGCCAGCGTATTCTCCTCACGCCCTCACACAATGCGAGATGCCGTGATTCCACTATTGGTGCCCTTGGAGGCGGCGACCGGACCTTTACAAACAAGGTTGGGGCAATCTCCACAACTTAATCAGAGGCTCCCAACAACACCACGATGCTTCACCACAATGGACTATGGCTCCGTGGTGACCTCAACCGTCTAGGGTGCTCAAACACCCAAGAGTAACAAGATCCGCTAGGGATAGGTGGGGGAATCAAATTTCTCTTGGTGGAAGTGTAGATCGGGGCCTTCTCAGCCACTCCCGAGCAAATCAACAAGTTTGATTGGCTAGGGAGAGAGATCGGGCGAAAATGGAATTGGAGCATTAATGGAGCTTATGGGAGAAGAGGTAAGTCAACGAGGAAGAAGGGGACCCCCTTTTATACTAAAGGACCCCATCCAACCGTTAACCCCAAAACAACCCGGCAGAGGGCGGTACTACCGCAGGGGGCAGTGGTACTACCGTTGGACCCAGCGGTACTATCGCTCCCCCTTGCGGTACTACCGCCCAGCCTGGGAGGGCTTCAAGATAGAGGAGGGACCATGCCCAGCGTGGTACTGCCGTGGTGGTAGGGCGGTACTACCGCTCTTGAGTGGTACTACCGCATCTACTACCGCTACAAGTGCCGCTCAACCCAACACGAGATGTGCCCCCTCGAGACGAGGCGGTAGTGGCCTGGTACCGCAGCAGTACTACCACTGAGGACCCTCAAGCGGTACTACCGCTGGGCACCGCGGTACTACCGCTGGGGACAAAGACTGCCCATTCAGCAGGGAATCCAACCTCCAACGAAGCGGGAAGGCTCAGAGGGTGTGAAACGGAAGTGTACGTGATGATTCCACCCTAGCCTTACCAAAGTGGACCCCGTCTTGATAGTACGGTGACTCCTACGAAACTAGTCCACCAAACAAGAAACAAAAGAGCTACACCGTCTTGAATAACACTCCGAGGGGAAAGAAATCATCTCGTACCAAAGGATGAATCTCTCAAATGCTCAAAGCACACGGTTAGTTCGCAAACATGCTATCATCAATCACCAAAACTGCATCGAGAGAGATATGCCTTAACAACCTCCCCCTTTTGGTGGATTGATGACAACCAGGGATTTGCACAAGGATACGATATGAAAGTAAAGAAGCTCAGAACTACAAAATATAGACGGGCTCCCTGTGTATGTGTGCACCTAGTTAGAAGTGCCTTTGGAATGCAAGACACACACATTAGGACCAACACTCCCCCTATATTTTATAGTCCAACAATTCTAAGCATAGGATACATGAGAGCAGGGTATATAACAGGATAAGCATGCAACTCATAAGATACCACAATACTAGATAGACATATATAATAAAGGTAAAGATAAGGCAGGTAGTATATGTCTCACACCATATGTCTAGAACTTAGGTCTCACTGGCACCAAACCAAACCAAGCAAACGACGAGAACACACAAGACACCACAAACCACAAAGACACACTCGCAACACGGCAACAACACAAATCCCTAAAATCTCTCCCCCTTTGGCATCGAGACACCAAAAGGGCAAAGAGCATTGCTACGGCTCTAGGTGATAGCAACCTGAGGATCTCGAACATCACATCTCAGCGGGATCGTCTGCACCGCCATCGTCGGTCAGAAACTGCTCGGCGTCTGAATCGGTCCATGGGCAATGCTGCTGAACCCACTCCTCCTCGTTAGTGATCCTCTCCTCAGATCCACTATTAATAGTGGCACCCAACTGTCGCATGAGCTCCTTTTGATGTCTGTGGGCCTTCTTCTCAGAGACATGAGACATATACTGGCCATGAGATTCCATGCATAAGAGCTTCTTCATCTTGCGCTTAATCTTCTTAGCCCATGAGGGCTCCACACCAGAGGGCTCATAGTCCTCACCCTTGTCAGCCTCAGCCTCGTCCTCGGTCTCCATGTCAGCCTCAGAAGGTGGTCCACCAGAACGAGAGGCCTGGGTACCCCAATTGTCCTTCTTCCTTAGATGCTTGATATCATGAGAAATCAACTCTCCAGTTTCCAGCGCAGTCCTTGGATAGTGATGTGCCCAGGCCTTCTAAATGAGCAGCATGATGAAAGGACCATAGATCGGGCACTTGCGCTCAGAAATGGCAGACAGAAGTTCAGACCACATAACATGAGAAATATCAAGGGACTCTCCAGTGTTTGCTTCCTTCTCATGCTGTCAGAAGAGAAGCATGTCCACAAGATAGGGGTGGACCATATCCAGATTCCCAATGCGAGGGAAAAGAGTCTCTCGAAAGATGCGGTGAAGAATGTCCAGATAGGTAGACAGCTCATAGGTTACCTTCTTAGTCTTGGGGTTAAACTTCTCAGAACAGTAGGGACAGAGGGTTTGCTTGTGAGTGGAGGTGACATTGCGGTGAGGGCGGAAGCCGACTGGATTCTCAAGTCCGAGATCTTCCACCCCAAGTAACTCCATGAAGGCCTTCCACTTGACAGTGAGCAACTTCCCATTCGTCATCCAAGTTAGAGTCCTTTCTACATCAGTTCCAAGATGGACAGTGGCATAGAATTGACAGATCAAATCAGCATCAAAGTCCTTGTTGAACTGCATGATTCTGAGAATGTTCAACTGAGTGCACATCTGAAGGGCTTCGCCAAAGTACTCAGGGTCCTTTTCCATAGGATCGGTGTCAATGGAACGGACATCAACGAAGTGATTCTTCTTAGCCTTGAATACATCGAAGAAGATGGCGAACTGAAAGCGGTTCCAGAACGGGCGGTTGACCAAAGTGGGATCTTGGTCTTCCTCATAGGGGTTGCGGCGACGCTTTGCCCAAAATTCCTTGGCAGTTATCTCAGACACAGTCTTTCCCTTTGGCTTGCTTGTTGATCTCTTCATGTGCTGAGGTGGCGGTGGAGCACTTGAGGTTGCGCCTGCTGGCGGCGGTTGCGCACTAGAGGAACCACCTTCTGACTCAGAAGTGCGGTAGCGCTTTGACGTTGCATGACCGGGGTTGACACGGCGGGCCTGCTGCTCGGGATGATCACTACCTAGAACTAAACACACGAGCAGAAGAAACAACACAAAAGAAAAGAGCATAAGCCACCAAACAAAACAACATGAATCAAAACTTGGTAGGAAATGATGGAACTGGGCATCCAGCGGTAGTACCACGACCCAACAACGGCAGTACCGCTTGCGCGGTAGTACCGCTCGAGGAGGGCGGTAGTACCACGCCAGATGGGGAACGGCGGTTCCCTACTGCCGTGGACAGATCTGGCACTACCGGAGATGCCAAATTCAAAAACAAACCTACCAAACTTCAATCCACAGGGCCTAGAAGCCATCTCCATCCTACTCAAGCCTCGCCTTAGCCAAAAGACGAGAAGAACAATGCCTATTGCCCCTAAAAACTAGATGCAAGATCTAGGCAAAGAGAGAACGGGAACGGGGGCAATACCGGCATCCATGGCTGGAGGACGTGGTCTCCACCGGAGGAAATGGAGAGGGACGACACAAAAACGGCGGCCGGCCGGGTCCCTCCTGCGGTGAGAGGTTGCTGGAGCGATGAGGAAGACGAGCGAGTGGGGGCGAATGGGTATGGGGGGAGACAACTCCCCCTGCCCCGACATAACCCCCCCCCCATCGCCCGCCCCGCAGCAGTAGTACTGCTGGGGTGGGCGGTAGTACCGCTTGATGCTTGTCAGCGGTAGTACCGCGCATGCAGCGGTAGTACCGCTCTACCGCAAAAAGGACCAACCAAAAAGGGCTTAACTCAAGAGAAGAAATCGAGACAAAAATGAGAACACACACACAAAACCGACAAAAAGAACGAAGACACACACCTCTCCAAGAGAGAGCGGTGGCCGAGGCCACCTATGTTTGAGTTCAGAGGTATGGCGCCGCGAAGATTTTTAACCTTGGGCCCATGACCAACACTCATCTTTGAAGCACAAGTACCATCGAAAATGGCTAATGTGAAAGAGTTTGGTTAGTTTATGCATTATGGGGGGAGGGAAAGGTCATTGAGAGAACAACACTCCCCCTATGTCCATGCCTACACCTAAACTAGACAACAAGTTGAGTGAGGTGGGGTATGCAAGGGTTCAAGTCACATTGCTCGAAATAATGATATTTAGCTCATGCCTTAACTCGCGAAATCTTGCTTCATCCAAAGGCTTTGTGAAAATATCTGCAAGGTTATCATGAGTGTTGACATAGTTGAGCTCGATCTCCCCTCGCCTAATGTGATCCCGGATGAAGTGATACCTATTCTCAATATGCTTTGTCTTGAAGTGTTGCATCGGGTTGAGAGAAATCTTGATGGGACTTTCATTGTCACACCAAAGAGGCACTTAGTCACACGTGACACCGTAATCATTTAAAGTTTGCCTCATCCATAATAGTTGTGCACAACAACTACCGCCAGCCACATACTCCGCTTCCATGGACGAGAGAGACACACAACTTTGCTTCTTGGAAGACCAACTCACCAAAGAGCAACCAAGAAATTGGCACCCTCTAGAAGTGGACTTCCTATCCACTTTGTCTCCCGCCCAATCCGAGTCCGAATAATCTACAAGCTTGAAGTTTGCTCCTCTTGGGTACCATAAGCCAAAGTTTGGGGTATGAGCCAAATATCGAAAGATTCGCTTGACCGCCACAAAGTGACTTTCCTTAGGTGCGGCTTGAAACCATGCACAAATTCCCACACTCAACATGATATCCGGTCTAGATGCACAAAGGTAAAGCAAGGAGCCAATCATGGAGCGATATACCTTTTGATCCATCGCTTTACCATTGGGATCAATGTCAAGTTGGCACTTGGTGGGCATGGGAGTGGAAGCCGGCTTGACATCACTTAGCTTGAATCTCTTGAGCATGTCTTGAGTGTATTTGGCTTGGTTGATGAAGGTTCCTTCTCTCCTTTGCTTCAATTCAAACCCGAGAAAGAACTTCAACTCTCCCATGGAAGACATCTCAAACTTTGAGGTCATGAGAGCGGAAAATTCCTCATTGAAAGCTTTGTTAGGGGAACAAAAGATAATATCATCAACATATAATTGGCACACAAACAACTCCCCTTTGACCTTCTTAGTAAAAAGAGTGGGGTCAATTAGCCCAACTTCAAAACTATGGTCTT
Organism: Triticum aestivum; assembly: GCF_018294505.1. NCBI lineage: Eukaryota > Viridiplantae > Streptophyta > Magnoliopsida > Poales > Poaceae > Triticum > Triticum aestivum. Next base: position 136,215,925 of record NC_057809.1, on the reverse strand, counting down.
GTAACAACTTGGTAAGGTGGTCATACCACGCACGTGGGGTTTTTTTAAGGCCATAGAGTGCCTTATCGAGTTGATACACGTGATCGGGAAAGTAGGGATCCTTGAACCCGGGGGGTTTCTTGACATAAACCAATTCATTAATATGACCATTAAGAAAAGCACTCTTCACATCCATTTGTTGTAACTTAAAGTTATGATGAGAAGCATATGCAATTAACATGTGAATGGATTCAAGACGAGCAACGGGAGCAAAGGTTTCACCGTAGTCGATACCCTCGACTTGGGAGTAGCCTTGTGCTACCAAACGAGCCTTGTTGCGAATGACAATCCCATGAGCATCTTGCTTGTTCTTGAATATCCACTTGGTTCCAATGACATTGTGGTTCCCATAGGCCTTGGTACCAATCTCCATACTTTGTTGCGCTCAAAGTTATTGAGTTCTTCATGCATGGCATTGAGCCAATCCGGATCTTCGAGCGCCTCATAGACCTTTTGGGGTTCAACACACGAGACAAACGCGTGATGTTCACAATAGTTGGCTAATTGTCTACGAGTGCTTACCCCCTTCCTTAAGCTTCCAAGCACATTTGTCATGAGATGATCCTTGGTGGAGAGCTTGGAAGCAACCTTGGCGGCACGACGCTCTAATTCCTCCTCGGGGGTGAGACGAGGAGTGGTCACTTGATCATCTTGAGCGTCGTCTTGAGCTTGTTCTTGATCTTGTGGAAGCTCTTGATCTTGAACTTGCTCGGAGGAGGGAACTTGACCTTGGGCATCACTTGATGTTACAACACCATCTTGAGATTAACCTTGCCCTTGGTATTGTTCTTGAGGTTGAGGGCCCTCACTTTGTTCTTCGGAAGCGTGTGGGTCTTGGGTTGGTGAAGGTTCCACCTGAGTGGAACATTGTCCTTCTCCTTCGGCCACAAGGGGTTCCTCAATGGGTAGGATATGACCAACACCCATTCTTCTTATGGCTTGGGGAGGAATTTCATCACCTACATCACAAGTACCACTTTGCACCACTTGGGAGCCGTTATTCTCATCAAACTCCATGTTACACGTTTCCTCAATAAGTCCCGTGGACTTATTGAGAACACAGTAAGCATGAGAGTTTGTAGCATAACCAACAAATATGCCCTCATAAGCCCTAGCCTCCAATTTAGACAAACGGACACCTTTCTTGAGAATGAAACACTTACACCCGAACACCCGGAAGTACTTGAGGTTGGACTTGTTACCGGTAAGTATCGCATATGGAGTCTTGTTCAAGCCTTTGCGGAGGTAGAGCCAATTAGATGCATGACACGCGGTGTTGATGGCTTCGGCCCAAAAGTTGTAGGGAGACTTGAACTCCGCCATCATGGTCCTTGCCGCATCCATCAACGTCCGGTTCTTCCTCTCCGCTACACCATTTTGTTGAGGGGTATAAGGTGCGGAATATTGATGCTTGATTCCCTCATCACTCAAAAACTCATCCAAGGTGTAGTTATTGAACTCGGTGCCGTTGTCACTTCTTATAGTCAAGATCTTTGCATTGTGTTGTCGTTGAGCTTCATTTGCAAAGTCGATGACGGTTTGTTGGGTCTCTCTCTTACTCTTGAAGAAATATACCCAAGTGTATTGATGACCCACAAGTATAGGGGATGTATCGTAGTCCTTTCGATAAGTAAGAGTGTCGAACCCAACAAGGAGCAGAAGGAAATGATAAGCGGTTTTCAGCAAGGTATTCTCTACAAGCACTGAAATAAGTGGTAACAGATAGTTTTGTGATAGGATAATTTGTAACAAGCAACAAGTAACAAAAGTAAATAAAGTGCAGCAAGGTGGCCCAATCCTTTTGTAGCAAAGGACAAGCCTGGAAAAACTCTTATATGATGTAAAGCGCTCCCGAGGACACATGGGAATATCGTCAAGATAGTTTTCATCACGTTCATATGATTCGCGTTCGGTACTTTGATAATTTGGTATGTGGGTGGACCGGTATTTGGGTACTGCCCTTACTTGGACAAGCATCCCACTTATGATTAACCTCTATTGCAAGCATCCGCAACTACAACAAAAGTATTAAGGTAAACCTAACCATAGCATGAAACATATGGATCCAAATCAGCCCCTTATGAAGCAACGCATAAACTAGGGTTTAAGCTTCTGTCACTCTAGCAACCTAACATCTACTTATTACTCCCTAATGCCTTCCTCTAGGCCCAAAAAATGGTGAAGTGTCATGTAGTCGACGTTCACATAACACCACTAGAGGAGAGACAACATATATCTCATCAAAATATCGAACGAATACCAAATTCACATGACTACTAATAGCAAGACTTCTCCCATGTCCTTAGGAACAAAAGTAACTACTCACAAAGAATAAACATGTTCATAATCAAAGGGGTATTAATATGCATATAGGATCTAAACATATGATCTTCCACCAATTAAACCAACTAGCATCAACTACAATGAGTGATTAACACTACTAGCAACCTACTCGCACCAATCCCGGACTTGGAGACAAGAATTGGATACAAGAGATGAACTAGGGTTTTTAGATGAGATGGTGCTGATGAAGATGTTGATGGAGATTGCCCTCTCCCGATGAGAGGAGCGTTGGTGATGACGATGGCGATGATTTCCCCCTCCAGGAGGGAAGTTTCCCCCGCAGAACAGCTCCGCCAGAGCCCTAGATTGGTTCCGCCAAGGTTCTGCCTCGTGGCGGTGGAGTTTCGTCCAAGAAGATGGCTTATGATTTTTTTTCCCATCGAAAGACTCCATATAGCAGAAGATGGCCACCGGAGGGCCACCAGAGGGCCCACGAGGTAGGGGGGCGCGCCCAGGGGGTTAGGGCGCGCCCCCCACCCTCGTGGGCAGGGTGTGGCCCCCTTGGTGAGTTTCTTCCGCTGAGTATTTTTTATATATTTGGAAAACATCTTCCGTGAAGTTTCAGGACTTTTGGAGCTGTGCAGAATAGGTCTAATATTTGCTCCTTTTCCAGCCCAAAATCCTAGCTGTCGGCATTCTCCCTCTTTATGTAAACCTTGTAAAATAAGAGAGAATATGCATAAGTATTGTGATATAATCTGTAATAACAGCCCATAATGCAATAAATATTGATATAAAAGCATGATGCAAAATGGACGTATCAACTCCCCCAAGCTTAGACCTGGCTTGTCCTCAAGCGAAAAGCCGAAATCGAAAAATATGTCCACATGTTTAGAGATAGAGGTGTCGATAAAAATAAGATACGGACATGAGGGCATCATTATCATTCTTAGAGAAAAAACTTATATAATTCTTGTCATATGATTTCTTATGCTAGAGTAATAATTTAATCACAATATCAAGTATGAATAGTAAACTTCATTGAAAACTAACAAACTATAATCTTAGTCATTGAAGCAATTGCAATTTATCATAACATAGGAAAGAGTAAATGTATAAGAGCCTTTCAGCAAGTCCACATGCTCAACTATCATATAGTCTTTCACAATTGCTGACACTCACGCAATACTTATGGGTATGGAGTTTTTATTGGACACAGAGAAAGATAGGGGCTTATAGTTTTGCATCCCAATGTTTTACCTCAAGGTTAATGTCTACAGTAATAGTTCATGAAAACTCACATCCAATTAGCCATATATACCGGGATCTTTCCAACATATTGTGCTTGCCAAAGGATAAAATGTAAAAAGGAAGGGTGAAGATCACCATGACTCTTATGCAATGTAGGAGAGAAAAGTCAAAGATAGGCCCTTCGCAGAGGGAAGCAGAGGTTGTCATGCGCTTTTATGGTTGGATGCACAAAATCTTAATGCGAAAGAACATCACTTTATATTTCCACTTGTGATATGGACCTTTATTATGTAGTCTGTCGCTTTTATTACTTCCATATCACACGATCGTATAAAGCTTATTTCCTCCACACCAATCAATCATACATATTTAGAGAGCAATTTTTATTGCTTGCACCGATGACAACTTACTTGAAGGATCTTATTTAATCCATAGGTAGGTATGGTGGACTCTCATGGCAAAACTGGTTTAAGGATATTTGGAAGCACAAGTAGTATCTCTACTTGGTGCGATGAATTTGGCTAGCATGAGGGGAAAAGGCAAGCTCATCATGTTGGAAGATCCAAGACAATATAATTCATCTCAGATGTAAGAAAACATAACCCATTACGTTGTCTTCCTTGTACAGTGTCAACTCTTTAGCATGTCATATTTTAATAAGTGCTCACAATCATAAAATATGTCCAAGATAGTATATTTATATGTGAAGACCTCTCTTTCTTTATTACTTCCTATTAATTGCAACGATGACCAAAACTGTGTTTGTCAACCCTCAACAACTTTTATTCATCATACTCTTTCTATGTGAGCTCATTACTCTCCATAAGACTCACATGATCTCTTTGTTTCTTTTTATTTATTTCTCTTTTCTTTTATTCACTTAGGATAATGGCAAAATAATCAAGCCCTTGACTCAACACTAATCTTTATTATATAGCTCACGGACTCGATTACATAGAAGGATAATAAAGCAAAACTCACAACTAGATCATACTAAGAACTTTTATTCTACTAGATCAAGATATTACGAAAAGGATCGAACTAAGAAAAACGGTAAAGATAAAAGTGATGGTGATACGATACTGGGGCACTCCCCCAAGCTTGGCAGTTGCCAAGTGGAGTGCCCATACCCAGGTGATTATGTCTCCTTTGTTGGTGAAGAAGGTGGAGTTGTTGATCATGGATAGTCGCCCATCGAGCATAGGAGGTCTTCTAACTTGCGGATAATGCCCTTGAGTGCGATGATATGATCCTTCAACAAAATATTTTCACGTGTGAGATACTTATTTTGTATACGAGCCAACTCAATCATCTTGAAAGCTTCGATTTCTGTTGGGGTAATAAGATTGTGATCCAGTTGAAGGGTGTCTTCTGTTGCTGGAACTTGGTCCTCCATGGCCTTCTTGATCCCTTCATCCTTGTTGATCTCCATAAGTTCTTCTCTCTTCAGCTCTATCTTCATTAGCCAAGCATCGTTGCCCTCATGGTCGGAGGAGTAAGGAGATGACATAGTGCCTGGCCTTTACAACCCTGACAAAAAACAGCTCCAAACAAAGACAGGAGATTTTTGCGTGATACGGGAGTCAAAACCCCCGGGAGATTATATAATGAATTTTTACCGACCAAAATACACGTCGTGTACGAAAACAGAGTCCGGAGAGCACACGAGGTGCCCACGAGGTAGGGGGTCGCGCCCAGGGGTGTAGGGCGCGCCCTCCATCCTCGTGGAAGCCTCATTTCCTTCCCGGAATGCTTCTTATTTTTCTATTTTTCTAAATATTCAAAAACGGAGAAATATTGCCTTAAAAACTATTTTGGAGTCGGTTTACTTACCGTACCATGTACCTATTCCTTTTAGGAGTCTGAAGCGTTTCGGAAGGTGTCCCTTGTTGAGGCATATCTCTCTCGAGGTAGTTTTGGTGATTGATGACAACATGTTTGCGGACTAATCATGTGCGTTGAGTAGTTCACAGATTCATCCTTGGCACGAGACGTTTTCTTCCCTTCGGAGTGTCATTCAAGACGGTGTAGCTCTTTCGTTTCTCTTTCGATGGACTAGTTGCATAGAGGGCACCGTACTATCAAGAGGGGGTCCGTTGGGGTATTGCTTGGGTGGAATCAACACGTACACATCAGCTTCTCACCCTCAGAGCTCTTCCACTTCATTGGAGAGATCTCTTCTCTTTCTGTGTCATGTCTGGGTTCCAGCGGTAGTACCGCCCAACCCAGCGGTAGTACTGTTGAGGAGTCACAAGCGGAAGTACCGCTCCGCAACGGTAGTATCGCCGATGACTCCACAGTAGTACTACCGCTGGCCTGCCTGGCACCACCGCCTCGTCCTCAGCCTCAACGGAGAGATCTTCTCTCTCTTGTCTATGTCCCAGTGGTAGTACCACACTACCAGCGGTACTACCGCCGAAAGGTCACAAGCGGCAGTACCGCTCCGCAGCGGTAGTACCGCCGGTGACCCCGCAGCTGTACTACCGCTGGGCTGCCTGGCTCCTACCGCCTCGACTCGAGAGCTCTTTTTCTCTGTCGGGTTTCGCGGCACTAGTTGCGGCAGTAGAGGCGGTAGTACCATTTCGGAGCAGTAGTGTAACACCCTCGATGCGACTATAGCTCCCACGTGTCGAGGCACGACTTAGAGACATAATCGCATGGAAGGCACATGTCGCAAGTTAGGCAATCTTCACAACATCCCATGTAATAGAATAATAAAAGGGGGGATAACATAGTTGGCTTACACTCGCCACGTCAATCAAGTACATTAATAACATTACATCATCCAAACACTCATGGCCCGACTACAGCGCCAAAATAAAAGAGAACCCAACATGCGACACGGTCCCAATCACCCCCAACTGGGCACCACTACTGATCATCGGGAAAGGAAACGTAGTATCGTTGAGAGTCTTCGTCGAACTCCCACTTGAGCTCGTACGCGTCTCCAGGAGTGGAATCATCAGGCCCTGCATCTGGTGTAATAGTAATCTGTGAGCCACAGGGACTCAGCAATCTCACACCCTCGCGATCAAGACTATTTGAGCTTATAGGTAAGGCAAGGTAAAATATGAGTGGAGCTGCAGCAAGCGACTAGCAAGTATGGTGGCTAACTTATTCGCAAAAGAGAGCGAGAAGAGGAGGCAAAGCACGAGCGAGAAACTAGAGAGCAACCTGCGCAAACATTACTCCAACACCGTGTCCACTTCCCGGACTCCGCCGAGAAGAGGCCATCACGGTAACACACTCAGTTGATTCATTTTAATTAATTAAGGTTCAAGTTATCTACAACCGGACATTAACAAATTCCCATCTGCCCATAACCGCGGGCACGGCTTTCGAAAGTTCAATCCCTGCAGGGGAGTTCCAACTTAGCCCATGACAAGCTCTCACGGTCAACGAAGGAATAGACCTCCTCCCAAGACGTTCCGATCAGACTCGGTATCTCGGTAATTCAAGACACTTCGACAGGTTAAAACAAGACCAGCAACACCGCCCGAATGTGCCGACAACCCGATAGGAGCTGCACATATCTCTTTCTCAGGGCACAATCAGATTGTCTTAGGTACGGGTAGGCCAGCCCAGAGTTGCCCCTGGTGGCCACCGGCAGCTGACAGGTGGACCAACACTCAGAGGAGCACTGGCCCGGGGGGGTTAAAATAAGATGACCCTTGGGCTCCGGTAACCCAAGGGAAAAAAGGCTAGGTGGCGAATGGTAAAACCAAGGTTGGGCATTGCTGGAAAAGTTTAAACAAGGCGAACTATCAAGGGGTTCCCATTATAACCCAACCGCATAAGGAACGCAAAATCCGGGAACATAACACCGATATGACGGAAACTAGGCGGCAAGAGTGGAAGAAAACACTAGGCGAGAGGCCGAGCCTTCCACCCTTTACCAAGTATATAGATGCATTAAGATAACAAGGCAATATAATTATATCCCAACAAGTAAATAAAAGATGTTCCAACAAGGAATGGCCTCCAATCTTCACCTGCAACTAGCAACGCTATAAGAGGGGCTGAGCAAAGCGGTAACATAGCCAATCAACGGTTTGCTAGGACAATGGTGGGTTAGAGGTTTGACATGGCAATTTGGGAGGCTTGCAAGCAAGTGGTAGGCATCGTAGCAATGGCATAGCAAAAGAGCGAGCAAACTAGCATAGCAAAGATAGTAGTGATTTCGAGGGTATGATCATCTTGCCTGCACAGTTGTCAGAGTTGACTGGATCCTCAAAAGCAATCTCAACGGGCTCCTCGTTAGCGAACTCGTATCCCGGCTCTACCCAAACAAGACAAACAAGCAACAAGGATACAATCAACCATGTGCAAACTCAATCAACACGATGCAAGGATGATATGCTATGCTGGATGCGATGCGGGATGCAAAAAGCAAGATATGACAGGAAATGCATGAACCTGGCCTCAACTTGGAAATACAAGTGTTCCACTGGAAAGATGAGATGAAATCGCTTGAAAACGATATAAAGAACGCCGGAATCGGAGTTATGGTTTGGAAATGGCAAGCGATTCAAATATGACGCCGGTCTGCGATTTACAGCAAGTAGGCATCTAAATGCAACAAGATGAACATGCTACAGCACCCAAACATGACAACAAAATACATGGCAGGGATGCATTTATGATGCTTAACAAAAGTCTAGCACTGAGCTACGGTCAATTCATCCATTAGGAGGTTCAAACAAGCATGGCAAAAACGCAAATGGTAAAACAGATCTCAGACTTAGTGAAATCAACACTTGTCTGGAATTTCAGATCGTATAGCCCTCTTCGGAGCAACAAAACAACATGCTACAAGACCTGAACATGACAAAGAAAGACATGGCATGGAGCCACTCAACAAGCTTAACAAAAGTCCCTTAGTGACCTTGAGCCAAAAGGGATCACAAAATATACTAACAAGCACATGAACATAGCAAAAACATAATCAGTTTTCAGACTTAGTGAAAACTGGGACATGCTGAAACATAACTCACGAAGGCATGTTTACGAGCTCGATGCACTCACCACAGTGCAAGTCATGGCAAGACAAGCATACATCCTTTAAGAAGGCACAAAATACAAGCTAGACATGGCAAGAACAATGGCATAGCATGCACGGATCAACTACAATAACATCGGCAAAATCGCAAACAAGTTGACGATCTGCCCAGATTCACAACGAAGCAAAAGTAGAGCTCGATTGACTCAAGCTAGGATGCTCCATAATTGCAAACAAAGACATGGATGGATATAGCACTACAAGATTAACAAAACTCCTTTACTGATCATCCTCAAAAGAGGCACGGATCACTAGGAAACAACATGAACATATGGCATCGTGAGCTAAACAATCCCAGGACTTAGTGAAATCACTAAGTCCCTGAAAACAGATTTACCGGGTGCCTCACTTTGCAAGCTTGCACAAGCCACCACACACATCCTAAAAATACATGGGTTGCACCTCTGGAAAGATGAAAAAACCCTTAACAAAACATATGAAGAACTCACGGGCATAGCATGCACACAATAATCATGGCAAAAATGACAAAAGTGCTAAACGGAGTAGCAGACCTGACAATTAACTCAAGTAGCCCTCTTCTAACAGCATTTCGGGCATCAAGATGAGCTCAAATGAAAATGATGCAATGGAATTAAATGATGTACTCTCTGAGATGAACATTTTGATATGCTATATGCCCAAATCAGAGCTACAGATGCAAAGTTACGGGGCCTCGAACAGGAGCATATGAACTAAAAATATCCGGGACTTGGTGAAAAAAAATCAGGAAAAAAATATAGCGAGCGCTGGATAGCTACGGGGCGCACTGGGCGAAGGATAGCGGGATCTCACCCCGTGGGCTCAGCCCAACTTCAGAAGAGGGAGGAGGCCGGCGGGGACTGGGCCTTGCTGGTCTGCTTGGGGCCCACGAGGCGCAAGGGCGTCCTCCTCCTCGATCCCGCTTGGATCGAGGGAGGCAGGGGGCGGCGGCGGCGGCACCGTTCGCCGGCGGGCAGCGACAAGGAGGGGCGGAGGAGGCCGGCGACGGCAGGGAAGGAGCGGATCCGGGCGTGGGGTCCCCGGATCCGGCGACGAACGAGGTCGGGGAGCCCACGACGAGCTCTGCGGCGGCCCTGACGAGGCGGCGGGGCGAAGCTCCGGTGGCAGCCACTCCGGCGAGGCCGGTCTCCGGCGAGGCGCGCGGACGCGCGAGGAGGCAACGAGCGGCCAAGCGGCGGCGCAGGAACTGGGCCCGCGCGGGCCCACAACGGGCTCCGCGGGCCGCGGCGGCGGAGGGACTGGCGGCGCCACGTGTCGCGCGCAGGTTGGCTGGAAGCGGCGGATGGACGAAACGGACATGTCCGCCGGTGATGTTTTTGTCCGGCGCGCGAGGAGAGGGATGGATCTAGGGTTTGCCCCGCGAATTTTGGAGGGTTGCACATATTTATAGGTAGAGGGAGCTAGGAGAGTCCAAATGAGGTGCGGTTTTCGGCCATGCGATCGTAATAGAACGACCAAGATGATGGAGGAGGTTTAGGTGGGTTTTGGGCCAAAATGGAGGGGTGTTGGGCTGCAACACACACGAGGCCTTTTCGGTCCCTCGGTTAACCGTTGGAGCATCATACGACGTCCAAATGGTACGAAACTTGACAGGCGGTCTACCGGTAGTAAACCAAGGACGCTTGGCAAGTCTCGGTCCAATCTGGAAATGTTTAATCCCCACACACGAAAGAAAGCTAGAAAAGACCACCGGAGGAGAACGAATCACCGGATTGCAAAACGGGCAACGGGAAAAATGCTCGGATGCATGAGACGAACATGTATGCAAATGAAATGCACATGATGACATGATATGCAATGCATGACACGCAAGAAATGACAATGCAACAACATCGAATAACTGCACGACACCTGGCACATCGGTCTCGGGGCGTTACAAGTAGTACCGCCCTTACCACCGCGGTAGCACCGCGCTGGGTCCAGATCCCTGCTGCTCTTCTCTGTGCGGCAGTACCACTAGCTGGAGCGGCAGTATCGCTGGCTCAGCGGTAGTACCCCCCCTTAGCGGTACTACCGCCCTGTGCAGGGCTGGTTGGTGGGGCAACGGTTGGATTGTTGCCCCCACTATAAAAGGGGGTCCCCTTCTCCCCCTTTGACTTACCTCTTCCCCCTCAAGATCCATTAATGCTACAAGCTCCATTTTCGCCCGATCTATCTATCTAGCCAATCAAACTTGTTGATTTGCTCGAGAGTGGTTGAGAAGGCCCCAATCTACACTTCCACCAAGGGATTTTCGATTCCCCCACTCATCCCTAGCGAATCTTGTTACTCTTGGGTGTTTGAGCACCCTAGACGGTTGAGGTCACCACAAAGCCATAGTCCATTGTGGTGAAGCTTCATGGTATTGTTGGGAGCCTCCGATTAAGTTGTGGAGATTTCCCCAACCTTGGTTGTAAAGGTTCGGTTGCCGCCTTCAAGGGCACCAATAGTGGAATCACGGCATCTCACATTGTCTGAGGGCGTGAGGAGAATACGGTGGCCCTAGTGGCTTCTTGGGGAGCATTGTGCCTCCACACCGCTCTAACGGAGACGTACTTCCCCTCAAAAGGAAGGAACTTCGGTAACACATCCTCATCTTCACCGGATCCACTCTTGGTTATCTCTTATCTTTACTTGTGCAAGCTCTTTAGTGTTACTTCTCTTGCTAGGTTGTATGCTTGTTGTTATTGCATCATATAGGTTGCTCACCTAGTTGCACATCTAGACAACCTACTTTGTTGCAAAGTTTAATTTGGTAATGAAAAGTTAAAAATTGGTAGTTGCCTATTCACCCCCCCTCTAGTCAACCATATCGACCCTTTCAATTGGTATCAAAGCCTCATCCCTTTATTAAGGACTTTACCGTCCAAAGAGTATGGTTGATACCGTAGACGGTGTGGAGGAACACTCCGGTGTGAATCCGACCTCGTCTACGAGCGATGGGGGAACCTCGGTCTCTCGGGAGGAGTTCAATGTTGCCTTGGAGACATTGAAAACCTCCATGACGACCGAGGTTGAAAGCATGTTGGCTAAATTTCTTGAGGGGCTTAAACTATCCACCGCACTGTTGAAAGTGGGTGACCCCACCGACAAGGTGACGGATGCTATCCCCGACAAGGGGGAAGCTAGTTGTGAAAAGGCTCCTTCTTCTAGTGGTAAAAATGGCACCGGCTTCTTTGCTCATGTGGAACCACCACTTGTTTATGGTGGACCGGTTCCTTCTACTCATTTGAATCATGCCAGTCCTCCCCCTAAGATTGTGAAAAATGAGGACTTTGATTCTTGGGTTTACTGCTTTAAACATCATTTAAATCATGTGAACACTAACCTTTGGAGAATCATTGAAGAAGGTTTCTGTCCGCATGATCCAAGCAACTTCACTCCTCGAGAAGCCACGGATAATCAATTCAATGAGAATGCTATCTTTATCATTCAAGATGTAATCCCACCCGAAGACCTACCTCATCTTCGGCTCTTCGCCTTGGCCAAAGACGCATGGATTTGTGTTGTCTCCCTCTACCGGGGAAGTGCAAGCATTCAACGCTCCAACTATGAAGTGGTGCAAGATGAGGCCGATGAGTTTGCAATGAAAGAAGATGAAGAACCTCGTGAGCTTTATCGGAGGGTAACCAAACTCGCGGTCTCACTCCAAGATCATTGGAGCAAGGACACGGATGACAATTGGATCAAGCGCAAATTCCTCAAGGCAATGATGCCCTACCACAAGGCCATGTCCTCCGTCATTCGTCAAAGACCGGACTTCCGCACTCTGACCTCAAGCTAAGTTCCGCACTTTGGACAAGACCGCCAACAATGTGGTGCTTCGTTCTCAAAGGGCAAAGAAGCCCAACCTTGCATTGAAGGCCAAGCTCTCCGTTGAAGAAGAAGAAGAGGAAGAAGAGGAGAGCAACCCCAAGGATACGAAGTATGCATATCATGAACACATGTCATTCGCTTCAAGGAAATTTTGGAGCAAGAAAAACTCGAGGCCAAACTTTAACAAGAACAACTCAAGTGGCACGAAGAGCAAGCAACGTGTAAGAACTTGCTACAATTGTGGCAACGTGAGTCATTTTGTTGTGGAGTGCCCGTATGAGAAGAGGGAAGACAATGGTGGCAAGCTCATCCGAAAGGACAAGGCCAAGTCGTTCCCCAACAAGAGCAACTTCACCAAGAAGACTCCTCCCAAGGCATTTGTGGTACAAGAAGAGTACAATGAGGATTACGATGATGATGAAGGTGATGAGTCGTTTTCCATGGCCTCCATTGCCATTGCGACGACTCCACGGGTGTCCCTCTTCGACTCACCCAATGAGAGCATCACCGCCAAATGCCTCATGGCTAAAGCCACCAACAAGGTAACCCCCAACATCAAAACTACCATCATTAATCATCCTTCTCCGACGGATAGCATTAATGAACTTGAGGGAGCGAATGTGGAGACAAATGAGTTTGAGGCCTTTATGGGCAAACTTAAGGGAAAATCCAAGAAGCACTTTGTTGCTCTCTTGGAACAACTTGGTGAAGCCAATGACATGATCGAGGCTCACGAAGACACCATCACTAAGATGGAAGAGCATAGTCGTGACTATGCCGATGAGATTTTAGATCTTTCCAATACTCTTGAGGAAGAGCGTGGTATTCGTTTGGCTCTTGAGGAGTCACACAACGTTGATCATGCTAAGTTAAAGAAATATTATGATCATGTCCTCATTGTTTCTCATGTGCTAAACTCCGAGAAGGCCGAACTTGAGGTTGATCTTGCTAGACTCAAAGAGGAGTTTGATCTACTTGACAAGGCTCACAAGGTCTTGAAGGGTGCTCATGCTAGCCTCAAAGAGTCTCATGATCAACTTCAAGTAAAGCTAACCAAGGAAAAAGCCACTTTTCCTCGTATGATGTTAATTGATAATGCAAATGCTACTAACCCGTGTTGTGAGCATGTGCATCTGGTTGAGGAGAATGCTAAGCTAAAGGGGCAACTTGAGAGAGGTCTTGCGACTTGCATACAAGGCAAGAAGAACCTCAACGACCTCTTGATCAACCAAAAGGGAGTTGTGGCCAAGGAAGGGGTCGGGTGTGTGCCCAACTCCAAGAACAAGAAGAAGAATGACAATACCAAACGACCTCCTCCTCTCATGCAAACCTTTGTGAAGGAGGGAGAGAGTGCCTCCGAGGAGAAGAAGAAGAACAATGAGAAGGGTGGCGTTGTCAAAAAGGGCAATGCCACTCCTCGCATCAAAGCCGACGGCTTTAATCCTTCATATGTGTTATGCCGTGCTAGTGATGGGCATGCCTATGCCAAATTCGTTGGTTCTCCTCATGAATACATTGAATGGTATATTTGGGTTCCAAAGACCCTTGTTACTAACATCAAAGGACCCATTACAAAATGGGTACCTAAAACCAAGCATTAATCTCTTGTAGGTGTTTGCTTCCGGTGGGGGATCATGGTTGCTCGATAGCGGAGCTACAAATAATATGACCGGAAGCAAGGACTTGGTGGTGGATGTGCACAAGATTCCATCTATGCCCACCAATGTCGAGTGGGGTGACGCCTCATCCTCTAAGGTATTGGGACTTGGCAATGTGGTCATCTCTCATGATCTCACGATCGAGAAGGTCGTGCTTGTTGAGTCCCTTGCATACAATTTACTTTCCGTTCGTCAACTTGCAATCATGGGCTTTGCCACTTTCTTTGATATCGATACCGTGGCCCTCTTGTGGAGCAAGACTCTTAAAGTAGCCTTTGTTGGGCATGTCGAGAACGGTCTATATGTGATTAACTTTTCGGAGCGACCCACTAAGACCGCGACATGCCTAATGGCTAAAGTTGATGTGGGATGGCTTTGGCATCGTCATCTAGCCCATGTCAATATGAGATCTTTGCAAAGTCTTCTCAAGGGGGACCATGTCCGTGGACTAACGAATGTTAGTTTTGCTAAAGATCGTGCTTGCAGTGCTTGTATCGAAGGAAAGCTACATGAGAAGGCTCACCCTCCCACGACTATCATTTACTCAAAGAGGCCTTTGGAGCTCCTTCACATGGATCTCTTTGGGCCTCCATCCTTCGATTGTCTTGGAGGTAGGAAGTATTGCTTGGTGATTGTGGATGACTACTCAAGATACACGTGGGTGTATTTATTCAAGAGGAAGAGCGAGACCTAACAAACCGTCATTGACTTTGCAAATGAAGCACAACGTCAACACGATGCAAAGATCTTGACAATAAGAAGTTACAATGGCACCGAGTTCAAGAACTACACCTTGGATGAGTTTCTTAGTGATGAGGGGATCAAGCATCAATATTCTGGACCTTACACCCCTTAACAAAACGGTGTTGCAGAGAGGAAGAACCGGACGTTGATGGATGCGGCAAGGACCATGATGGCGGAGTTCAAGTCTCCGTACAACTTTTGGGCCAAAGCCATCAACACTGCGTGTCATGCATCCAATCGGCTCTACCTCCACAAGAGCTTGAACAAGACTCCATATGAGATACTCATCGGTAACAAGCCCAACCTCAAGTACTTTCGGGTGTTCGGGTGTAAGTGTTTCATTCTCAAGAAAGGTGTTCAGTTGTCTAAATTTGAGGCTAGAGCTTATGAGGGCATATTTGTTGGTTATGCTACAAACTCTCATGCTTACCGTGTCCTCAATAAATCCACGGGACTTATTGAGGAGACATGTAACGTGGAGTTTGATGAGAATAACGGCTCCCAAGTGGAGCAAAGTGGCACTTGTGATGTAGGTGATGAAATTCCTCCTCAAGCCATAAGAAGAATGGGTGTTGGTTTTATCCTACCCATTGAGGAACCCCTTGTGGCCGAAGGAGAAGGACAATGCTCCACTCAAGTGGAGCCATCACCAACCCAAGGCCCACACGCTTCCGAAGAACAACATGAAGGCCCTCGTCCTCAAGAACATGACCAAGGGAAAGATCATGCTCAAGACAGTGTTGACTCATCAAGTGATGCCCAAGGTCAAGTTCTCTCCTCCGAGCAAGTTCAAGAACAAGAACAAGCTCAAGACGAAGCTCAACATAATCAAGTGATCACTCCTCGTCTCACCCTCGAGGAGGATTTGGAGCGTCGTGTCACCAAGGTTTCTTCCAAGCTCTCCACCAAGGATCATCTCATGACGAATGTGCTTGGAATCTTAAGAAAGGGGGTAAGCACTCGTAGACAAATAGCAAACTATTGTGAGCATCACGCGTTTGTCTCTTGTGTCGAACCCCACAAGGTCTATGAGGCGCTAGAAGATCTGGATTGGCTCAATGCCATGCATGAAGAACTCAAAAACTTCGAGCGCAACAAAGTGGGGATATTGGTGCCAAGACCGACGGGGAACCACAATGTCATGGGAACCAAGTGGATATTTAAGAACAAGCAAGATGCCCATGGGATTATCATTCTCAACAAGGCTCGTTTGGTAGCACAAGGCTACTCCCAAGTCGAGGGTATCGACTACGGTGAAACCTTTGCTCCCGTTGCTCGTCTTGAATCCATTCACATGTTGATTGCATATGCTTCTCATCATAACTTTAAGTTACAACAAATGGATGTGAAGAGTGCTTTTCTTAATGGTCGTATTAATGAATTGGTTTACGTCAAGCAACCCCCCGGGTTCAAGGATCCCTACTTTCCCGATCACGTGTATCAACTTGATAAGGCACTCTATGGCCTTAAACAAGCCCCACGTGTGTGGTATGACCACCTTACTGAGTTGTTACAAGACCGTGGTTTTGAAGTTGGGCTAATCAACCCCACTCTTTTTACTAAGAAGGTCAAAGGGGAGTTGTTTGTGTGCAATTATATGTTGATGATATTATCTTTGGTTCACCTAACAAAGCTTTCAATGAGGAATTTGCCGCTCTCATGACCTCAAAGTCCGAGATGTCTTCCATGTGAGAGTTGAAGTTCTTTCTAGGGTTCGAAGTGAAGCAAAGAAGAGAAGGAACCTTCATCAACCAAGCCAAATACACTCAAGACATGCTCAAGAGATTCAAGCTAAGTGACGTCAAGCCGGCTTCCACTCCAATGCCCACCAAGTGCCAACTTGACATAGATCCCAATGGTAAAGTGGTGGATCAAAAGGTATATCGCTCCATGATTGGATCCTTGCTTTACCTTTGTGCATCTAGATCGGATATCATGTTGAGTGTGGGAATTTGTGCACGGTTTCAAGCTGCACCTAAGGAAAGTCACTATGTGGCGGTCAAACGAATCTTTCGATATTTGGCTCATACCCCCAAAATTTGGCTTATGGTACCCAAGAGGATCAAACTTCAAGCTTGTAGGGTACTCAGATTCCGATTGGGCGGGAGACAAAGTGGATAGGAAGTCCACTTCTAGAGGGTGCCAATTCCTTGGATGCTCTTTGGTAAGTTGGTCTTCCAAAAAGCAAAGTTGTGTGTCTCTCTTGTCCACCGAAGCGGAGTATGTAGCAACCGGCAGTTGTTGTGCACAACTCCTATGGATGAGGCAAACTTTAAAGGATTACGGTGTCACTTGTGACAAAGTGCCTCTTTGGTGTGACAATTAAAGTGCCATCAAGATCTCTCTCAACCCGGTGCAACACTTCAAGACAAAGCATATTGAGATTCGGTATCACTTCATCCGGGATCACATTAGGCAAGGAGAGATCGAGCTAAACTATGTCAACACTCATGATAACCTTGCAGATATTTTCACGAAGCCCTTGGATGAAGCAAGATTTCGCGAGTTAAGGCATGAGCTAAATATCATTGATTTGAGCAATGTGGATTGAACCCTTGCACACCCCACCATGCTCAATTTGTTGTCTAGTTTAGGTGTAGGCATGGACATAGGGGGAGTGTTGTTCTCTAAATGAACTCTTCCTCCCCCCATTATGCATAAATTGATCAAGTCTTTCACTTTAGCCATCATTGATGGTACTTGTGTTTCAAAGACGAGTTTTGGTCATGGGCCCAAGGTTAAAATCTTCGTGGCGTCGTACCTCTTGACTCAAACATAGGTGGCCTCGGCCACCGCCCTCTCTTGAAGAGGTGTGTCTTGGTCGTTTGCTGGTGTGCTCTCTCTTCTTGCCTTTTTTTGAGCTAAGCCTTGTTGTTTGGTTGCCGTGGCATGCTGGGCAGTACTACCGCTGGTGGTGCATGGTACTACCGCTTATAAGCAGTACTACCGCCCCCAGCGCGGTACTACCGCTGAGGGACGGGACCAGGGGGTTATATCGGGGCAGGGGGAGGTTTCTTCTCCCCCATACCCATTCACTTTGCCCCCTCGTTCCTCTTCCTCTCTCTCCAGCCTCGCCACGCCGCGGGAGGGCTCCGGCGGATCTTCGTCTCCCGGGCGTCCCTCTCCATTTCCTTTGGTGGAGTCGATCCCAACCTCGTTCTCTTGCCATGGATGTCAGTATTACCCGCGTTCCTTCTCTCCCTTTGTCTTGTTTTCAGATCTTGCTTCTTAGGGGGAATGGTGGTTGCATCTCTAGATTTTTGGCTAAATCTAGGCTTGAGTAGGTTGGAGAAGGCAACTAGACTATCTAGATTAGAGTTTCGTAGGAATATTTTTGAATTTGGCAGGCCGGTAGTGCCGGATCTGACCACGGTAGTAGGAAACCGATGTTTCCCCGCCTCGAGCGGTACTACCGCTCTCGTTGGAGCGGTACTACCACTTGACCTCAAGCGGTACTACCGCTCTCTTTGGAGCAGTACTACCGCTTGGGCGGTACTGCCGCGGGCATGTCACGGTACTCTTGCTGCCTGCCAAGTTCCATCATGTTCCTGCCTTACGTTGATCCTTTTGTTGTGTTTGTTGGCTTATGCTCGTTCTTTCTGGTTGTTTTGCATGTTCTTGTGTTTGGTTCCAGATGATGATCATCCTGAGCATCAAGCTCGCCGTGTCAACCCCGGGCGGGCAACGTCAAAGCTCTACCGCACCTCTGAGCCAGCCGGTGGTTCCTCTAGCACCCAACTGCCACCTGCAGGTGCATCCGCAAGTGCTCCTCCACCACCTCAGCAGTCGAAGAGATCCGCCAACAAGCCAAAAGGAAAGAATGTCACTGAGATGACTGCCAAGGAGTTTTGGGAAAGGCGTCGCCGCAATCCCTATGAGGTGGACCAAGATCCCACTTTGGTCAACCGCCCGTTCTGGAACCGATTTCAGTTTGCCATCTATTTTGATGTGATCAAGGCCAAGAAGAATCTCTATGTTGATGTTCGCTCCATTGACATTGATGCCATGGAGGACCCTGAATACTTTGGCGAAGCCCTTCAGATGTGCACTCAGCTGAACATTCTCAGGATCATGTAGTTCAACAAGGATTTCGATGCAGATTTGGTGGCTCAATTCTTTGCTACAGTTCATCTTGGAACGGATGCCGACAGGACTCTGACTTGGATGACCAATGAAAAGTTACTTTCCGTCAAGTGGAAGGCCTTCATGGAGTTACTTGATGTGGAAGATCGCGGGCTTGAGACTTCAGTAGGTTCCCGCCCTCACCGCAATGCTATGTCCACTCACAAGCAAGCCCTTTGGCCCTACTGCACTATGAAAGTTCACCCAGTGACTAAGAAGAAAACCTATGAGCTGTCTCCGTATCTGGACATTCTTCATTGTATCTTACGTGAGCTTCTCTTCCCTCGCATCGGGAATCTGGATATGGTCCACTCTTATCTCATGGACATGCTTCTTTTCAGTCAGCATGAGAAGGAAGCAAACACTGGAGAGACCCTGGATATTTCTCATGTTATGTGGTCTGAACTTCTCTCTGCCGTGTCTGGGCGCAAGTGCCTGATATATGGTCCATTCATCATGAGGCTCATTGCGAGGGCCTGGGCACAGATCTATCCCAGAGTGATGCTGGAAACTGAAGACTTGGTTTCCCATGAGATCAAGCGTCTGAGGAAGAAGGATAATTGGGTCACCCCAGCGCCTCAACCCGGGGGTCCGTCTGCTGCTGGTGGTGCTGCTGCCATGGAGACCGAGGGTGGGGCTGCCACTGATGATCACGAGGAGGACTTTGGGCCCTCTAGTGCAGAACCTTCATGGGCGAAGAAGCTTAAATGCAAGATGAAGAAGCTTTTCTGCATGGAGTCTCATGGTCAGTACATGACTCATGTGGCGGAGAAGCATGCCAGGGTGCGCCACAAGGAGCTCATGCGTCACCTGGGAGCGACAGTTGCCAGTGGTTCTGAGGGACAAATCACTGAAGAGGAGGAATGGATTCATCAGCATTTCCCTTGGACCGACTCCGACGCCGAGCAGTTTCCGACCAACGACGAAGATGCAGACGATCACGCTGAGATGTGATGTTCGAGATCCTCAGCTTGCCATCACCTGGAGTCGTAGCGTCGCTCTTTGCCCTTTTGGTGTCTCGATGCCAAAGGGGGAGAGAGTGTAGGGATTTGTGTTGTTGCCGTGCTTCGAGTGTGTGTTGTGTCGTCTTGTGTTTTCTTGTGTGTTCTCTCGGTGTCTTTGTTTGGTTTGGTTTGGTGCCTGTGAGACCTAAGTTCTAGACATATGGTGTGAGACATATGCTCCCTATCGCTACCTTATTACTTATGTCTATTCAGTACTGTAGTTTATTATGAGTTGCATGCTTGTCCTGTTTTATACTCTTCTCTCATATATCTTGTGCTTAGAATTGTTGGACTATAAAATATAGGGGGAGTGTTGATCCGGATGTGTGTGTCTTGCTTTCCTAATGCTCCTCTAACTAGGTGCACACATTCAGGGGGAGCCCGTCTATATTTTGTAGTTCTTAGTTTTCTTACTTTATATCTTTTCCTTGTGCAAATCCCTAGTTGTCATCAATCCACCAAAAAGGGGGAGATTGTTGAGGCATATCTCTCTCGAGGTAGTTTTGGTGATTGATGACACATGTTTGCGGACTAATCATGTGCGTTGAGTAGTTCACAGATTCATCCTTGGCACGAGACGTTTTCTTCCCTTCAGAGTGTCATTCAAGATGGTGTAGCTCTTTCGTTTCTCTTTCGATGGACTAGTTGCGTAGAGGGCACCATACTATCAAGATGGGGTCCGCTGGGGTATTGCTTGGGTGGAATCAACACGTACACATCAGCTTCTCACCCTCAGAGCTCTTCCACTTCATTGGAGAGATCTCTTCTCTTTCTCTGTCCTGTCTGGGTTCCAGCGGTAGTACCGCGCAACCCAGCGGTAGTACCGTTGAGGAGTCACAAGCGGCAGTACCGCTCCGCAGCGGTAGTACCGCCGGTGACTCCACAGCAGTACTACCGCTGGCCTGCCTGGCACCACCGCCTCGTCCTCAGCCTCGACGGAGTGATCTTCTCTCTCTCTCTTGTCTGTGTCCCAGCAGTAGTACCGCACTACCAGCGGTAGTACCGCCGAAGGGTCACAAGCGGCAGTACCGCTCCGCAGCGGTAGTACCGCCGGTGACCCCGCAGCTGTACTACCGCTGGGCTGCCTGGCTCCTACCGCCTCGACTCGAGGGCTCTTCTTCTCTGTCGGGTTTTGCGGCACTAGTTGCGGCAGTAGAGGCAGTAGTACCGTTTCGGAGCGGTAGTACCGCCCTTACCACCGCGGTAGCACCGCGCTGGGTCCAGATCCATGCTGCTCTTCTCTGCGCGGCAGTACTGCTAGCTGGAGCGGCAGTACCGCTGGCTCAGTGGTAGTACCCCCCCCTTAGTGGTACTACCGCCCTGTGCGGGGCTGGTTGGTGGGGCAACGGTTGGATTGTTGCCCCCACTATAAAAGGGGGTCCCCTTCTTCCTCTTTGACTTACCTCTTCCCCCTCAAGCTCCATTAATGCTCCAAGCTCCATTTTTGCCCGGTCTATCTCTCTAGCCAATCAAACTTGTTGATTTGCTCGGGAGTGGTTGAGAAGGCCCCGATGTAAACTTCCACCAAGGGATTTTTGATTCCCCCACTCATCCCTAGCGGATCTTGTTACTCTTGGGTGTTTGAGCACCCTAGATGGTTGAGGTCACCACGGAGCCATAGTCCATTGTGGTGAAGCTTCATGCTATTGTTGGGAGCCTCCGATTATGTTGTGGAGATTGCCCCAACCTTGTTTGTAAAGGTTCGGTTGCCGCCTTCAAGGGCACCAATAGTGGAATCACGGCATCTCGCATTGTGTGAGGGCGTGAGGAGAATACGGTGGCCCTAGTGGCTTCTTGGGGAGCATTGTGCCTCCACACCGCTCTAACAGAGACGTACTTCCCCTCAAAAGGAAGGAACTTCGGTAACACATCCTCGTCTTCACCGGATCCACTCTTGGTTATCTCTTACCTTTACTTGTGCAAGCTCTTTAGTGTTACTTCTCTTGCTTGCTTGTATGCTTGTTGTTATTGGATCATATAGGTTGCTCACCTAGTTGCACATCTAGACAACCTACTTTGTTGCAAAGTTTAATTTGGTAAAGAAAAGTTAAAAATTGGTAGTTGCCTATTCACCCCCCCCCCTCTAGTCAACCATATCGATCCTTTCATCCCTTATGTATTCCTCCGGGGTTACGGTTTCAATAACATTGGTTTCAACATTTATGGGATTACCTGAGATATAATGTTTGATTCTTTGACCGTTCACCACCTTCGGATTTGTGCCTTCGAAGTTGTTGATTTTTATGGCACCAGAACGGTAGACCTCCTCGATAACATAAGGACCTTCCCATTTAGAGAGAAGTTTTCCTGAAAAAAATCTTAAACAAGAGTTATATAGCAATACATAATCATCTACATTAAACTCACGCTTTTGTATCCTTTTGTCATGCCATCTTTTAACTTTTTCTTTAAACAACTTGGCATTTTCGTAGGCTTGGGTTCTCCATTCATCAAGTGAACTAATATCAAATAACCTCTTCTCACCGGCAAGTTTAAAATCATAATTAAGTTCTTTAATATCCCAATAAGCCTTGTGTTATAGTTCGAGAGGTAAGTGACATACTTTTCCATAGACCGTTTTATACGGAGACATACCCATAAGATTTTTATATGTAGTTCTATAGGCCCATAATGCATCATCAAGTTTCTTGGACCAATTCTTTCTAGACCTATTAATAGTCTTTTGCAAAATTAATTTGAGTTCTCTATTACTCAATTCTACTTGACCACTAGACTGAAGGTGATAAGGAGATGCAATTCTATGATTAACATCATATTTAGCAAGCATTTTACGAAAAGCACCATGAATAAAATGTGAACCACCATCAGTCATTAAATATCTAGGGACTCCAAATCTTGGAAAAATAACTTCTTTAAGCATTTTAATAGAAGTGTTATGATCAGCACTACTAGTTGGAATAGCTTATACCCACTTAGTAACGTAATCAACAGCAACTAAAATATGTGTATATCCATTAGAGGAAGGAAAGGGTCCCATATAATCAAAGCCCCAAACATCAAATGGTTCAATAACAAGTGAATAATTCATAGGCATTTCTTGATGTCTACTAATATTAACAATTCTTTGACATTCATCACAAGATAAGACAAACTTACGGGCATCCTTGAAGAGAGTAGGCCAATAAAAACCAGATTGCAGTACCTTATGTGCAGTTCTATCTCCAGCATGGTGTCCTCCATAAGCTTCGGAGTGACACTTAAGTAGGATCTATTCCTGTTCATGCTCAGGTACACAACGTCTAATAACACCATCTACTCCTTATCTATAAAGATGTGGGTCATCCCAAAAGTAATGCCTCAAATCATAAAATAACTTTTTCTTTTGCTGGTATGTGAAACTAGGTGGTATAAACTTAGCAACAATGTAATTAGCATAATCAGCATACCATGGAGCAGTATGAGAAGCATTTATGACATTTAATTGCTCATCAGGAAAGCTATCATCAATAGGTAGTGGGTCATCAAGCACATTTTCTAACCTAAACAAGTTGTCTGCAACGGGGTTCTCAGCTCCTTTTCTATCAACAATATGCAAATCAAATTCTTGTAGCAAGATAACCCATCTAATAAGTCTACGTTTAGCATCTTTCTTTTCCATAATATATTTAATAGCAGCATGATCAGTGTGAATAGTTACTTTAGAATCAACAATATAAGGTCTGAACTTATCACAAGCAAATACAACTGCTAAGAATTATTTTTCAGTAGTAGCATAATTTCTTTGAGCATTGTCTAGAGTTTTACTAGCAGATCTAATAACATTTAGTTTCTTATCAACTCTTTGTCCTAGAACAGCACCTACAGCATAATCACTAGCATCACACATAATTTGTGGCTGAACAATAGGTGCAGAAATCAATGCTTTCTTAAGTATTTCAAATGCTTCTACACAATCGTCATCAAAGACAAATGGTATATCTTTGTGTAATAAATTAGTCAAAGGCCGAGAGATTTTTGAGAAGTCCTTAATGAACCTCCTATAAAAACCGACATGACCAAGGAAACTTCTTATACCTTTGATGTCCTTGGGACATGGCATATTTTCAATAGCATCAACCTTGGCTTTATCAACTTCAATACCTCTTTCAGAAACTTTATGCCCCAAGACGATACCTTCATTAACCATAAAGTGGCACTTTTCCCAATTCAAGACAAGATTAGTTTCTTCACATCTCTGCAAAACTCGATCAAGGTTGCTCAAGCAATCATCAAAAGAAGATCCATAGATGGAAAAGTCGTCCATGAAAACCTCACAAATATTTTCACAGAAGTCAGAGAATATAGCCATCATGCATCTTTGAAAGGTAGCAGGTGCATTACATAAACCAAAAGGCATGCGTCTATAAGCAAAGGTACCAAAAGGGCATGTAAAAGTAGTCTTTGATTGATCTTTGGCTGACACAGGTATTTGAGAGAAACCAGAATAACCATCTAGAAAGCAAAAATGTGTATGCTTGGATTATCTTTCTAGCATTTGATCGATAAAAGGTAAGGGGTAATGATCCTTTTTAGTAGCCTTATTTAATTTGCGGAAATCAATTACCATCCTATAACCTGTAATAATTCTTTGAGGAATCAATTCATCTTTATCATTAGGAACAACAGTAATACCTCCCTTCTTAGGGACACAATGGATAGGGCTTACCCACTGACTATTAGCAACGGGATAAATTATACCTACCTCAAGGAGCTTTAGCATCTCCTTTCTTACCACTTCTTTCATTTTAGGATTCAGCCGGCGCCCCACGTTGATGATCACGAACTGGTTTAGCGTCTTCTTCCAAATTAATTTTATGTTGACAGAGAGTGGGACTAATGCCCTTAAGATCATCAAGAGTATACCCAATATCAGCACGGTGCTTCTTCAGAGTTTTCAATAATCTCTCTTCTTCATGCTCTGAAAGGTTAGCACTAATAATAACAGGATATATCTTTTTCTCATCAAGATAAGCATATTTAAGAGTATCAGGTAACGGTTTAAGCTCAAACACGGGATCACCTTTGGGTGGAGGAGGATCCCCTAGGATTTCAACAGGTAAATTGTTTTTCAGAATAGGTTCCTGTTTAAAGAATACTTCATCTAATTCCCTTCTTTCATTCATAAACATATCATTTTCATGGTCTAGCAAATATTGTTCTAAAGGATCACTAGGAGGTGCGGAAATAGTAGCAAGACCAATAATTTCATCCTTACTAGGTAATCCTTCTTCACGGTGTTGTCTACTGAATTTAGAAAAATTAAATTCATGAGTCATATCATCTAAACCGACAGTAACAACATCCCTTTTGCAATCTATGGTAGCATTAACAGTGTTTAAGAAGGGTCTACCAAATATAATGGGGGCAAAAGCTATCTTTTGGGGAACCAAGAACAAGAAAATCATCAGAGTATTTAGTTTTCCCACACAAGACTTCAACATCTCTAACAATTCCCATTGGTGAAATAGTATCTATATTGGCAAGTTAAATTGTGACATCAATATCTTCCATCTCAGCAGATGCAATATCATGCATAACTTCTTGGTATAAGGAATAAGGTATTGCACTAGCACTAGCACCCATATCACATAAGCCACGATAACAATGATCTCCTATTTTAACAGAAATAACAAGCATGCCTACCACAGGTCTAGGTTTATCTTTATCACGGGGTTTAGCAATTCTAGCAGTTTCATTACAGAAATAAATAACATGCCCATCAATATTACCAGACAAGAGATCTTTAACAATAGAAATATTAGGTTCAACTTTAACTTTCTCAGGAGGTGTATATGTTTTAATATTGCTTTTACGAACTGCAGTTGGAGCTTTAGCATGATCCTTTATCCTAATAGGGAAAGGTGGTTTCTTAACATAAGAAGTAGGAACAATAGGATCATTATAAGTGATGGTCTTTTCTTCAACTTTAATAGGTGCAGCTACTTTTACTTCTATGGGAGGATGATATTTAAACCACTTCTCCTTGGGGAGATCAACATAAGCAGCAAAAGATTCACAGAAAGTAGCTACTATCTCAGAGTCAAGTCCATTTAGTGCTAAATTTACGCAAAATATCGGTATCCATAAAAGATTTAACACAATCAAAACTAGGTGTCATACCTGACTTCTTACCATTGTCGAGGTCCCAATCTTCAGAGTTGCGTTTAATTCTTTACAATAAATCCCATTTGAATTCAATAGTCTTCATCATAAAAGAGCCAGCACGACAAGTATCAAGCATGGTGCGATTGTTACCAGAAAGCCGAGCATAAAATTTTGATATAATCATTTCTCTTGAGAGATCATGATTGGGGCATGGATACAACATTGATTTAAGCCTCCCCCAAGCTTGAGCGATGCTTTCTCCTTCGCGAGGCAAAAAATTATATATATAATTGCGATCACGATGAACAAGATGCATAGGATAAAACATCTGATGAAATTCCAATTTCAATCGTTTGTAATTCCAAGACCTCATATCATCACATAGCCTATACCATGTCGATGCATCTCCCCTCAAAGATAAAGGGAAGAACTTCTTCTTAACAACATCTCCGGGTACACTTGCAAGCTTAAATAATCCCCAAACTTCATCCACATATATCAGATGTTCATCAGGATGTTTTGTTCCATCTCCTAAAAAAGGATTAGCTAGAACTTTTTCTATCATACCCGCAGGAACGTCAAAGAAAGAATTTTCATTTTCATTTTCATTTTCAGTAGGTTCAGTAGGTTGAGGAGCAACTCTTTGCTCTACTCATCGGGGTGAAGATACCCCGAACAAGCCCTTCAGAGGATTACTTTCCATGGTGACAAGTGACAGTAAATTTCAGCACACTATATAAATTTTTCCTTACCAAATTCCACCTACCAAAGGCGCTTCACTCCCCGGCAACGGTGCCAGAAAAGAGTCTTGATGACCCACACGTATAGGGGATCTATCATAGTCCTTTCGATAAGTAAGAGTGTCGAACCCAACGAGGAGCATAAGGAAATGATAAGCGGTTTCCAGCAAGGTATTCTCTGCAAGTACTGAAATAAGTGGTAACAGATAGTTTTGTGAAAGGATAATTTGTAACGAGCAACAAGTAACAAAAATAAATAAAGTGCAGAAAGGTGGCCCAATCCTTTTGTAGCAAAGGACAAGCCTGGACAAACTCTTATATGATGTAAAGCGCTCCCGAGGACACATGGGAATATCGTCAAGCTAGTTTTCATCGCGTTCATATGATTCGCGTTCGGTACTTTGATAATTTGGTATGTGGGTGGACCGGTGCTTGGGTAATGCCCTTACTTGGACAAGCATCACACTTATGATTAACCTCTATTACAAGCATCCGCAACTACAACAAAAGTATTAAGGTAAACCTAACCATAGCATGAAACATATGGATCCAAATCAGCCCCTTACGAAGCAACGCATAAACTAGGGTTTAAGCTTCTGTCACTCTAGCAACCCATCATCTACTTATTACTCCCCAATGCCTTCCTCTAGGCCCAAACAACGGTGAAGTGTCATGTAGTCGACGTTCACATAACACCACTAGAGGAGAGACAACATACATCTCATCAAAATATCGAACGAATACCAAATTCACATGACTACTAATAGCAAGACTTCTCCCATGTCCTCAGGAACAAAAGTAACTACTCAAAAAGCATAAACATGTTCATAATCAGAGGGGTATTAACATGCATATAGGATCTGAACATATGATCTTCCACCAATTAAACCAACTAGCATCAACTACAAGGAGTGATTAACACTACTAGCAACCTACTAGCACCAATCCCGGACTTGGAGACAAGAATTGGATACAAGAGATGAACTAGGGTTTTGAGATGAGATGGTGCTGATGAAGATGTTGATGGAGATTACCCTCTCCCGATGAGAGGAGCGTTGGTGATGACGATGGCGATGATTTCCCCTTCCTGGAAGGAAGTTTCCCCGGCAGAACAGCTCCGCCAGAGCCCTAGATTGGTTCTGCCAATGTTCCGCCTCGTGGCGGAGGAGTTTCGTCCGAGAAGATGGCTTATGATTTTTTTTCCATCGAACGACTCCATATAGCAGAAGTTGGCCACCGGAGGGCCACCAGGGGGCCCACGAGGTAGGGGGCGCGCCCAGGGGGGTAGGGCGCACCCCCCACCCTCATGGGCAGGGTGTGGCCCCCCTGGTGAGTTTCTTCCACTGAGTATTTTTTATATATTTGGAAAACATCTTCCGTGAAGTTTCAGGACTTTTGGAGCTGTGCAGAATAGGTCTCTAATATTTGCTCCTTTTCCAGCACAGAATCCCAGTTGCCGGCATTCTCCCTCTTTATGTAAACCTTGTAAAATAAGAGATAATAGGTATAAGTATTGTGACATAATGTGTAATAATAGCCCATAATGCAATAAATATTGATATAAAAGCATGATGCAAAATGGAAGTATCATGTATCTTGAATAGTCATCCACAATCACCAAGCAATACTTTCTACTCCCAAGACTATCAAAGGATGGAGGTCCAAAGAGATCCAAATGAAGGAGCTCCAAAGGCCTCTTCGAGTATATGATAGTCGTGGGAGGGTGAGCCTTCTCATGTAGCTTTCCTTCTATGCAAACACTGCAAGCACGATCTTTGGCAAAACTAACATTTGTTAGTCCACGGACATGGTCCCCCTTGAGAAGACTTTGCAAGGATCTCATATTGACGTGGGCTAGACGGTGATGCCAAAGCCATCCCACGTGAACTTTAGCCATTAGGCATGTCGCGGTCTTAGTGGGTCGCTCCGAAAAGTTAATCACATAGAGACCATTCTCGACATGCCCAACAAAGGCTACTTTAAGAGTCTTGCTCCACAAGAGGGCCACGGTATCAATATCAAAGAAAGTGGCAAAGCCCATGAGTGCTAGTTGACGAACGGAAAGTAAATTGTATGCAAGGGACTCAACAAGCATGACCTTCTCGATCGTAAGATCATGAGAAATGACAACTTTGCCGAGTCCCAATACCTTAGAAGACGAGGCATCACCCCACTCGACGTTGGTGGGCATGGATGGAATCTTTTGCATGTCCACCACCAAGTCCTTGCTTCCGGTCATATGATTAGTAGCTCCACTATCGAGCAACCATGATCCCCCACCGGAAGCAAACACCTACAAGAGATCAATGCTTGGTTTTAGGTACCCATTTTCTAATGGGTCCTTATAAGTTAGTAACAAGGGTCTTAGGAACCCAAATAGACCATTCAATGTACTCATAAGGAGAACCAACAAATTTGGCATAAACATGCCCATCTCTAGCACGACACAATACATAAGAAGGGTTAAAGTCACAGGCTTCGTTGGGAATGGAAGCGTTGCCCTTCTTGGCATCACTACCCCTCACGGAGTTCTTCTCCTTCTTCTTAGTAGCACCCTCTCCCTCCTTCACAAAAGTTTGCTTGAGAGGAGGAGGTCGTTTGGCCTTGTAATTCTTCTTCTTGGTTTTGGACTTGGGCACGTACCCAATCCCTTCCTTGGCCACAACTCCCTTTTGGTTGGTCAAAAGGTCGTTGAGATTCTTCTCGCCTTGTATGCAAGACACAAGGCCTTTCTCAAGTTGCACCTTTAGCTTAGCATTCTCCTCAACAAGATGCACATGCTCACAACATGGGTTAGTAGCATTTGCATTATCAATTAACATCATACGAGGAAAAGTGGCTTTCTCCTTGGTTAGCTTTACTTGAAGTTGATCATGAGACTCTTTGAGGCTAGCATGAGCACCCTTCAAGACCTTGTGAGCCTTGTCAGGTAGATCAAACTCCTCTTTCAGTCTAGCAAGATCAACCCCAAGTTTGTCCTTCTCGGAGTTTAGCACACAAGAAACAACGAGAGCATGATCAAGATCTTTCTTTAACTTAGCATGATCAACGTTGTGTGACTCCTTAAGAGCCAAACAAAGACCATGCTCTTCCTCAAGAGCATTGGAAAGATCCGAAATCTCATCGGCATAGTCACGACTATGCCCCTCCATCTTGGAGATAGTATCTTCGTGAGCCTCGATCATGTCATTGGCTTCACCAAGTTGTTCCAAGAGAGCAACAAAATGCTTCTTGGATTTACCCTTGAGTTTACCCATAAAGGACTCAAACTCATTTTCCTCCACATTAGATCCCTCACATTCATCAATGCAATCCATCAAGGAAGGATTATTAATTATGGTATTTTTGATGTTGGGGTTGCCTTGTTGGTGGCTTTAGCCATGAGGCACTTGACGGTGATGTTCTCATTGGGTGAGTCGAAGAGAGACACTCGTGGAGTTTTTGCAATGGCAACGGAGGCCATGGCAACCGACTCACCATCTTCTTCATCATCATCCTCATGGTACTCTTATTGAACCACCAACACCTTGTGAGGGGTCTTCTTGGTGAAGTTGCTCTTGTTGGGGAAAGACTTGGCTTTGTCCTTTCGAATGAGCTTGCCACCATTGTCTTCCCTCTTCTCATACGGGCACTCCACAACAAAATGGATCACATTGCCACAATTGTAGCAAGTCCTCACACATTGCTTGCTCTTCGTTCCACTTGAGTTGTTCTTGTTGAAGTTTGGCCTTGAGTTTTTCTTGCTCCAAAATTGCCTTGAAGCAAGTGCCATGTGTTCATGATAGGCATACTTTGTATCTTCGGGGTTGCTTTCCTCTTCTTCCTCTTCTTCTTCAACACAAACCTTGGCCTTCAATGCAAGGTTGGGCTTCTTTGCCCTTTGAGAACGAAGCACCGCATTGTCGGCGGTCTTGTCCAAGATGTTCATAGACACAAACTCATCCAACACTTCACTTGAGGTCAAAGTGTGGAAGTCTGGCCTTTGACGAATGACAGAGGACATGGCCTTGTGGTACGGAATCATTGCCTTGAGGAATTTGTGCTTGATCCAATTGTCATCTGTGTCCTTGCTCCCATGATCTCGGAGTGAGACCGCGAGTTTGGTTACTCTCCGATAAAGCTCATGAGGTTCTTCATATTCTTTCATTGCAAACTCATCGGCTTCATCTTGCACTACTTCATAGTTGGAGCATTGAATGCTTGCGCTTCCCCTATAGAGAGAGACAACACAAAGCCATGCATCTTTGGCTAAGGCGAAGGACCGAAGATGAGGTAGATCTTCGGGTGGAATTGCATCTTGGATGATGAAGAGAGCATTCTCATTGAATTGATTATCCGCGGCTTCTCGAGGAGTGAAGTTGCTTGGGTCATGCGGATAGAAACCTTCTTCAATGATTCTCCAAAGATTAGTCTTCACATGATTTAAATGACGCTTAAAGCGATAAACCCAAGAATCAAAGTCCTCATTTTTCACAATCTTAGGGGAGGACCGGCATGATTCAAATGAGTGGAAGGAATAGGTCCACCATAAACAAGTGGTGGTTCCACATGGGAAAAGATGCTGGTGCCATTTTTACCACCAGAAGAAGGGGCCTTTTCACTACTAGCTTCCCCCTTGTCGGAGTTAGCATCTGTCACCTTGTCAGTGGGATCACCCACTTTCAATGGTGCGGTGGATAGTTTAAGCCCTTCAATGAATTTAGTAAACATGCTTTCAACCTC
The DNA here is from genome assembly GCF_018294505.1 of Triticum aestivum. Lineage (NCBI taxonomy): Eukaryota > Viridiplantae > Streptophyta > Magnoliopsida > Poales > Poaceae > Triticum > Triticum aestivum. The sequence goes on along the minus strand of NC_057809.1, from coordinate 136,184,403 downwards.
AGTCGTCATGGAGGTTTTCAATGTCTCCAAGGCCACATTGAATTCCTCACGAGAGACCGAGGGTCCCCCATCGCCCGTAGAGGAGATCGAATTCACACTGGAGTGCTCCTCCACACCATCTACGGTATCAACCATACTCTTCGGATGGTAAAGTCCTTAGTAAAGAGACGAGGCTCTGATACCAATTGGAAGGATCGATATGGTTGACTAGAGGGGAGGGTGAATAGGCAACTAACAATTTTTAGCTTTTCTTTACCGAATTAAACTTTGCATCAAAGTAGGTTGTCTAGAAGTGCAACTAGGTGAGCAACCTATATGATGCAACAACAACAAGCACACAAGCAAGCAAGGGAAGTAACACTAATAAGCTTGCACAAGTAAAGGTACGAGATAACCAAGGGTGGAGCCGGTGAAGACGAGGATGTGTTACCGAAGTTCCTTCCTTTTGAGGGGAAGTATGTCTCCGTTGGGGCGGTGTGGAGGCACAATGCTCCCCAAGAAGCCACTAGGGCCACCATATTCTCCTCACGCCCTCACACAATGCGAGATGCCGTGATTCCACTATTGGTGCCCTTGGAGGCGGCGACCGGACCTTTACAAACATGGTTGGGGCAATCTCCACAACTTAATCGGAGGCTCCCATGTGACGCCCCAAGACCGGAGCTTCAGATGCCTTCCGTGGTTTCCGGGTTTCGTCGTGTGATTTGTTTGGTTCATTGCATTCATCTTTGCATCGTGTGCATTGCATCATGTCATCATGCCATCATGTCATTTCTTTTTCTTAACTCAACTAAATAAAATTGCATGGATCTTCGGTCCATTTAAACCGAGGGAACTCACACGGTGGTTTCTCTTTATAACATATCCTCCCAATATTAGGGAGCTATAATAAATATTCCATTTAATTGGAAGCCACCGCAACAAACTTGCATTATAAATCCCTCTCATTTCTAAGTTATTTTGCATCCATGATCTTTTCTCCGCATGGCCCCTTTCAAGTTGTGGCACTTTGGCATTATGCCGCCAAGTGGCTACTTGTTAATTTTCGGCTCAATTAGAAAATATTTGGACCCTCAATTATTTTCTTTTCTCTTCTTCTTCCTCTCCATTTTTTTATTTTCTAAATAGTGGAGATAAGTTCAACAATCTCCAACTAGGCCGGCCTCCCTGAACCAACCCTCCTAAGGCCCAGCCGCTGGCCTCCTCTTAACCTAGCCCGATCCCACTTCTCTCCCTGGATCCCTCCTCCAGCGCCGCCACCCCGTTCCTGATCCCCACTCGCTCGCCACATCTCTCTCGATCCCCCTCGTCCTCCTCCCGATCGCGCCGCCAGGGGAAGCCTCGGCTCCATCCCAATCCTCCTCCACCCCACGCCCGATCCCGCTCTTCCTTGCGCCCTCCGGCGAGCTCGCCCGCCCGCGCCTTCTTCTCTTGCCGCAGCCGCCATGACCCCGCCGTCATCGCGCCCTTCTGTCGCTACTCTGCTGTCGCCCCTCCATGTCGCCTGCTCCTCTGCTCGAGGGCCTCCCCGTTTGATGTGTCGTCGCGAGCTCCTTCTGCTCCCACCGTTCCCTGTCTCCATCGTCTGCATCGCCTCCATGGCTCCTTCGCACCACCAGGAACCGTCGCGCCGCTCCGGCGATCCAGCCCGCCGGCGACCTCGACCCTTCCAGGGTCTCCCTGGCCTCTCGACCCACCGCTACAGTGGTCCGGCGCCCCAGGCTCGTCAGCGCCTGTGCCTCCTCCTCCCTCCGTTCGGCCTGCACCACCGGCCATCTTCTCCTGCTGCCTCAGCAGCCCCTTCACGACCAACTCCTACGAGACCTCCACCTCCTTGCTGCCCGATGGGGCTTGTTTTTCCCCTCTTGTGGCTGCCAAGAACCGGCAACCAGGGATGTCAAGGACGCCTTCGTGGTTTCTTTCGCCAAGTGCCGACGCCCGCAGATTTTGGGACACACCAAGTCACACTTAAAGATGTTCCACTTCATCCGATGTGGATTTCGACAAGTACCACGATGCTCGGATCCCTCAGATACGTCAAGTTTGACTACACTTCGGGACGAAGAACGCCAAGTACCTCTCCGAAAACGAACGTGTACCACTACGTCCGGAGGCATCGGATCCGTCAAGTCCGAAGACCCAAGTACCATGACGCCAAGTTCCACGACGACCCAAGTACCGCGAGAATGTTTGTACCTCTACCATCGCCGAAGACCCGTGCAACACAAACGTCAAGTTCAACTACCGTCGCATGAACCGCTACTTCCCACGACAAACCATGAACAACTACTTCCCCTTCGACACGTGTACCCCTACCACCGAACTCGATCCGTTCCGATAATGCACGCTTCAAAGGTATAACCCCAAGACGACGTCCGTGAACGAATGCTTGCGATGTTTGAGATGCTTGTGTTTGCACCATGTCCAAATTGTCACTCGTTTCCTTGTCGCCAACTCGTGGGACACCCGGAATCCGGGAGCGCCCCACCATCTTTTGCACGCATCCGCACACTTCTCCTTTGCATTGGTATCTCAATCGAGTTACCGGAACCGAAACGCTGCCATGGCACCGTTTTCGTATCGTTGCCGTGGCACCCCTTTCCTTTCCACCATCGGGACAAATGCTTCATAATGCTCTTGTCAACTTTTAATAAGAATTGCATAAACTTGTTCATGTCATCCGCATCATGATAACAAGAATTAAAATGTTTAAATTGTTGTTGCATTAAATTGCTAAATGCATATGGGGATTTACCGGATTTGTTGTTTGTTATATCCGGCCCCATTTAAATTGTTTAGATAGTATAGTTTTGTTATGCTTCACCTCTTGCCATGTTAACTAACTTTTAATATTGTTGAGTACCTAACCGAGAGTGAACTAAATAATTGATGTGGTGTTCCGTTAATATGAAATGGAGTTGCATATTGAGCTCCACTTAATTTGTAGGATTGCTTGTGCACTTTGCCATGCCAGGCCTCATTAACCGGACATGCATCATAATCGTTTGTGCATCATGCCATGTCTATGTGTTGGTTGTTTACTATGTTGTTTGCTTCTTTCCGGGTTGCCTTTCTCGTGAGCTTTGGTTCCGTTCCAGAGTTGTGAGGATCCGTTCGACTCCGTCCGTTTGTCTTCTTCACGGACTCGTTCTTCTTCCTTGCGGGATCTCAGGCAAGATGATCATACCCTCGAAATCACTTCTATCTTTGCTTGCTTAGTTGCTCGCTCTTTTGCTATGCCTATGCTGCGATACCTACCACTTGCTTATCATGCCTCCTATATTGTTGAACCAAGCCTCTAACCCACCTTGTCCTAGCAAACCGTTGATTGGCTATGTTACCGCTTTGCTCAGCCCCTCTCATAGCGTTGTTAGTTGCAGGTGAAGATTGAAGTTTGTTCCTTGTTGGAACACGGAGATGTTCTTCCTTGTTGGACCATGTTTACTTGTTGGGATATCACAATATATCTTATTTAATTAATGCATCTATATACTTGGTAAAGGGTGGAAGGCTCGGCCTTATGCCTGGTGTTTTGTTCCACTCTTGCCGCCCTAGTTTCCGTATCGGTGTTATGTTCCCGGATTTTGCGTTCCTTACGCGGTTGGGCTATTATGGGAACCCCTTGACAGTTCGCCTTAAGTAAACCTCTTCCAGCAATGCCCAACATTGGTTTTACCATTTGCCACCTAGCCTTTTCTTTTCCCTTGGGAGTCGCGCTCCTGAGGGTCATCATTATTTTACCCCCCCCCCCCGGGCCGGTGCTCCTCTGAGTGTTGGTCCAAACTAGAGTCCTGTGCAGCGCCCCCTCGGGGAAACTCGAGGTTTGGTTTTAGTTGTATGGAGCGCTCATCTGAGTGTGCCCTGAGAAAGAGATATGTGCAGCTCCTATCAGGATTTGTCGGCACATTCGGGCGGTGTTGCTGGTTTAGTTTTACCCTGTCGAAATGTCTTGTTGTACCGGGATACCAGTCTAATCGGAACGTCTCGGGAGGAGGTCTATTCCTTCGTTGACCGTGAGAGCTTGTGATGGGCTAAGTTGGGACACCCCTGCAGGGATTTGAACTTTCAAAAGCCATGCCCGCGGTTATGGGCAGATGGGAATTTGTTAATGTCCGGTTGTAGATAACTTGAACCTTAACTTAATTAAAATGAATCAACCACGTGTGTAACCGTGATGGTCTCTTTCCGGCGAAGTCCGGGAAGTGAACACGATGTTGGAGTTATGTTTGATGTAGGTTGTTTAGGATCACTTCTTGATCATAGTTTCATTGACCGTGCTTTGCCTTCTCTTCTCGCTCTCATTTGCGTATGTTAGCCACCATATATGCTAGTCGCTTGCTGCAGCTCCACCTCATACCTTTACCTTACCCATAAGCTTAAATAGTCTTGATCGCGAGGGTGCGAGATTGCTGAGTCCCTATGGCTCACAGATACTTCCAAAACCAGTTTGCAGGTGCCGTTGAGTCCGAGCAGATGACGCAACCAAGCTCAAGGAGGAGCTAGTTGAAGATTTTGTCCTTTGTCTTCCTTCGTTCTAGTTGATCAGTAGTGGAGCCCAGTTGGGGTCGATCGGGGACCTTGTCGCATTTGGGGTTCTTCTTTTATTTTGGTTCCGTAGTCGGACCTTGAGTGTATTTGGATGATGTAATGCTTTATTCATGTAATTGTGTGAAGTGGTGATTGTAAGCCAACTATGTATCTTTTTCCCATATGCATTACATGGGTTGTGTGAAGATTACCTCTCTTGCGACATTGCTTTCAACGCGGTTATGCCTCTAAGTCGTGCTTCGACACGTGGGAGATATAGCCGCATCGAGGGCGTTACATCCCAACAACACCATGAAGCTTCACCACAATGGACTATGGCTCCGTGGTGACCTCAACCGTCTAGGGTGCTCAAACACCCAAGAGTAACAAGATCCGCTAGGGATAGGTGGGGGAATCAAATTTCTCTTGGTGGAAGTGTACGGGGCCTTCTCAACCACTCCCGAGCAAATCAACAAGTTTGATTGGCTAGGGAGAGAGATCGGGCGAAAATGGAGCTTGGAGCATTAATGGAGCTTATGGGGGAAGAGGTAAGTCAACGAGGAAGAAGGGGACCCCTTTTATACTAAAGGACCCAATCCAACCGTTACCCCCAAAACAGCCCCGCAAAGGGCGGTACTACCGCAGGGGGCAGCGGTACTACCGTTGGACCCAGCGGTACTACTGCTCCCCCTTGCGGTACTACCGCCCAGCCTGGGAGGGCTTCAAGATAGAGGGGGGACCGTGCCTAGCGCGGTACTGCTGCGGTGGTAGGGCGGTACTACCGCTCTTGAGCGGTACTACCACATCTACTACCACTGCAAGTGCTGCTCAACCCGACACGAGATGCGCCCCCCTCGAGATGAGGCGGTAGTGGCCCCGTACCGCAGCGGTACTACCGCTGAGGACCCTCAAGTGGTACTACCGCTGGGCACCGCGGTACTACCGCTAGGGCCAAAGACTGCCCATTCAGCAGGGAATCCAACCTCCAACGAAGCGGGAAGGCTCAGAGTGTGTGAAACGGAAGTGTACATGATGATTCCACCCTAGCCTTACCAAAGCGGACCCCCTCTTGATAGTACGATGACTCCTACGAAACTAGTCCACCAAACAAGAAACAAAATAGCTACACTGTCTTGAATAACACTCCGAGGGGAAAGAAATCGTCTCGTGCCAAAGGATGAATCTCTGAAATGCTCAAAGCACACGGTTAGTACGCAAACATGTTGTCATCAATCACCAAAACTGCATCAAGAGAGATATGCCTTAACAAGAGTGAAGTGGAAAATCATCGTAACAAGAAAATCAAGTTTCTACGATCTGATCGCAGAGGCGAATATTTGAGTTACGAGTTTGGCCTTCATTTAAAACAAAGTGGAATAGTTTCATAACTCACGGCACCTGGAACACCACAGTGTAATGTTGTGTCTGAACATCGTGACCGTACTTTATTAGATATGGTGCGATCTATGATGTCTCTTACCGATTTAGCACTATCGTTTTGGGGTTATACATTTGAGACAGCTGCATTCACGTTAAATAGGGCACCATCTAATCCGTTGAGACGACACCATATGAACTATGGTTTGGCAAAAAACCTAAGTTGTCGTTTCTTAAAGTTTGGGGATGTGTGATGTCTACTACACAACCTTCTTCTTGTAGACGTTGTTGGGCCTCCAATTGCAGAGGTTTGTAGGACAGTAGAAAATTTCCCTCGAGTGGATGACCTAAGGTGTATCAATCCGTGGGAGGCGTAGGATGAAGATGGTCTCTCTCAAACAACCCTGCAACCAAATAACAAAGAGTCTCTTGTGTCCCCAACACACCCAATACAATGGTAAATTGTATAGGTGCACTAGTTCGGTGAAGAGATGGTGATACAAGTGCAATATGGATGATAGATATGAGTATTTGTAATCTGAAAATATAAAAACAGCAAGGTAACTAATGGTAAATGTGAGCACAAATGGTATTGCAATGCGTTGAAACAAGGCCTAGGGTTCATACTTTCACTAGTGCAAGTTCACAAAGAACTTCAAAGAGTGCCCCAAAGTTTCTACCGGAGAGTCAAGACGAAAACATGTGCCAACCCCTATGCATAAGTTCACGAGGTCACGGAACTCGCAAGTTGATCACCAAAACATACATCAAGTGGATCACGTGATATCCCATTGTCACCACAAATAAGCACATGCAAGACATACATCAAGTGTTCTCAAATCCTTAAAGACTCAATCCGATAAGATAACTTCAAAGGGAAAAGTCAATTCATCACAAGAGACTAGAGGGGGAGAAACATCATAACATCCAACTATAATAGCAAAGCTCGTGATACATCAAGATCGTATCACCTCAAGAACACGAGAGAGAGAGAGAGAGAGAGAGAGAGAGAGATCAAACACATAGCTACTGGTACATACCCTCAGCCCCGAGGGAGAACTACTCCCTCCTCATCATGGAGAGCACCGGGATGATGACGATAGCCACCGAAGAGGGATTCCCCCTCCGGCAGGGTGCTGGAACGGGTCTAGATTGGTTTTCAATGGCTACGGAGGCTTCTGGCAGTGGAACTCCCGGTCTATTCTGTTCCCCGAAGTTTTTAGGGTATATGGATATATATATATAGGCAAAAGAAGTCGGTCAGGGGAGCCACGAGGGGCCCACGAGGGTGGGGGCGCGCCTCCCTGCCTCGTGGCCACCTTGAAGCTTCCCTGACGTCTACTCCAAGTCTCCTGGATTGCTTTCGTTCCAAAAATAAGTTCCGTGAAGTTTCATGTCAATTGGACTCCGTTTGATTTTCCTTTTCTGTGATACTCTAAAACAAGGAAAAAACAGAAACTGGCACTGGGCTCTAGGTTAATAGGTTAGTCCCAAAAATCATATAAAACAGCATATAAAACATCTAAGGTTGATAATATAATAGCATGGAACAATCAAAAATTATAGATACGTTGGAGATGTATCAAGCATCCCCAAGCTTAATTCCTGCTCGTCCTCGAGTAGGTAAATGATAAAAACAGAATTTTTGATGTGGAATGCTACCTAACATGTAGTTCTATTTATTGTGGCAAGAATATTCAGATCCATAAGATTCAAGACAAAAGTTTAATATTGACATAAAAATAATAATACTTCAAGCATACTAACCAAGAAATCATGTCTTCTCAAAATAACATGGCCAAAGAAAGTTATCCCTACAAAATCATATAGTCTGGCTATGCTCTATCTTCATCACACAAAATATTTAAATCATGCACAGCCCTGATTACAAGCCAAGCAATTGTTTCATACTTTTGATGTTCTCAAACTTTTTCAATCTTCACGCAATACATGAGTGTGAGCCATGGACATAGCACTATAGGTGGAATAGAATGGTGGTTGTGGAGAAGACAAAAAGGAGAAGATAGTCTCACATTAACTAGGCGTATCAACGGGCTATGGAGATGCCCATCAATAGATATCAATGTGAGTGAGTAGGGATTGCCATGCAACAGATGCACTAGAGCTATAAGTGTATGGAAGATCAACAAAAGAAACTAAGTGGGTGTGCATCCAACTTGCTTGCTCACGAAGACCTAGGGCAATTTTGAGGAAGCCCATCATTGGAATATACAAGCCAAGTTCTATAATGAAAAATTCCCACTAGTATATGAAAGTGATATCATAAGAGACTCTCTATATGAATAACATGGTGCTACTTTGAAGCACAAGTGTGGAAAAGGGATAGTAGCATTGTCCCTTCTCTCTTTTTCTCTCATTTTTTTATTTGGGCCTTCTTTCTTTTTTTGGCCTCTTTTCTCCTTTTTTTTATTTTTCGTCCGGAGTCTCATCTCGACTTGTGGGGGAATCATAGTCTCCATCATCCTTTCCTCACTTGGGACAATGCTCTAATAATGATGATCATCACACTTTATTTACTTACAACTCAATACTTAGAACAAAATATGACTCTATGTGGATGCCTCCGGCGGTGTACCGGGATGTGCAATGATGCATGAGTGACATGTATGAAGAATTATGAATGGTTGCTTTGCCACAAATACGATGTCAACTACATGATCATGCAAGCAATATGACAATGATGAAGCGTGTCATAATAACGGAATGGTGGAAAGTTGCATGGCAATATATCTCGGAATGGCTATGGAAATGCCATAATAGGTAGGTATGGTGGCTGTTTTGAGGAAGCTATATGGTGGGTTTATGGTACCGGCGAAAGTTGCACGGTACTAGAGAGGCTACGAATGGTGGAAGGGTGAGAGTGCGTATAATCCATGGACTCAACATTAGTCATAAAGAACTCACATACTTATTGCAAAAATCTATTAGTTATCGAAACAAAGTACTACGGGCATGCTCCTAGGGGGTTAGATTGGTAGGAAAAGACCATCGCTCATCCCCGACCGCCACTCATAAGGAAGACAATCAATAAATAAATCATGCTCCAACTTCATCACATAACGGTTCACCATACGTGCATGCTACGGGAATCACAAACTTTAACACAAGTATTTCTAAAATTCCCAACTACTCACTAGCATGACTCTAATATTACCATCCTCATATCTCAAAACAATCATCAAGTATCAAACTTCTCATAGTATTCATGCACTTTATATGAAAGGTTTTATTATATCCCTCTTGGATGCCTATCATATTAGGACTAAATTCATAACCAAAGAAAATTACCATGTTGTTTAGGACTCTCTAAATAATATAAGTGAAGCATGAGAGTTCATCTATTTATATAAAATAAAACCACCACCGTGCTCTAAAAAGATGTAAGTGAAGCACTAGAGCAACAACAAACTACTCTGAAAGATGTAAGTGAAGATCAATGAGTACTCGAATAATTATGCAACTATATGAAGACTCTCTAACATTTAAGAATTTCTTATCTTGGTATATTATTCAAACAGAAATCAAAAGTAAAGAAAATAAAATGATGCTCCAAGCAAAACACATCTTTATATCGCCATCTTTATATCTCAAAACAAAATCAAGTATCAAACTTCTCATAGTATTCAATGCACTCTATATGAAAGTTTTTATTATACCCATCTTGGATGCCCATCATATTAGGACTAGTTTCATAACCAAAGAAAACTACCATGCTGTTCTAAAGACTCTCAAAATAATATAAGTGAAGCATGATAGTTCATCTATTTCTTCAAAATAAAACCACCATCGTGCTCTAAAAGGATATAAGTGAAGCACTAGAGCAAATGGCAAACTACACCAAAAGATATAAGTGAAGATCAATGAGTAGTCGAATAATTATGCAACTATGTGAAGACTCTCTAACATTTAATAATTTCAGATCTTGGTATTTTATTCAAACAGCAAGCAAAATAAAATAAAATAAAATGACGCTCCAAGCAAAACAGATATCATGTGGTGAATAAAAATATAGCTTCAAGTAAAGTTACCGATGAACGAACACGAAAGAGGGGATGCCATCCGGGGCATCCCCAAGCTTAGGCTCTTGGTTGTCCTTGAATATTACCTTGGGGTGCCTTGGGCATCCCCAAGCTTAGGATCTTGCCACTCCTTATTCCATAGTCCATCGAATCTTTACCCAAAACTTGAAAACTTCAAAACACAAAACTTAACAGAAAACTCGTAAGCTCCGTTAGTATAAGAAAATAAATCACCACTTAGGTACTGTTGTGAACTCATTCTAAATTCATATTGGTGTAATATCTACTGCATTCTAACTTCTCTATGGTTCATACCCTCCGATACTACTCATAGATTCATCAAAATAAGCAAACAACACATAGAGAACAGAATCTGTCAAAAACAGAACATTCTGTAGTAATATGTAGGTTTCGAATACTTCTGTAACTCAAAAAATCCCGAGAAATTAGGAAGTCCTAGGAAATTTGTTTATTAATCTACTTCAAGTGGAATTGGTATTTTATCGCTCTCTGGTAAGAAATAAAAATTATTCTCGTGAGCGCATACTTTCTGTTTTTTACAACAAGATCAAATAACAATCACCCAAGAAGGTCCTAAAGGCTTTACTTGGCACAAACACTAATTAAAACATAAAACCACATCTAAACAGAGGCTATATGAATTATTTATTACTAAACAGGAACAAAAAGCAAGGAACTAAAAATAAAATTGGGTTGCCTCCCAACAAGCGTTATCGTTTAACGCCCCTAGCTAGGCATGACGATTTCAATGATGCTCACATAAAGGATAAGAATTGAAACATAAAGAGAGCATCATGAAGAATATGACTACCAAACTTAAGTCTAACCCTCTTACTATGCATAGGGATTTTGTGAGCAAACAACTTATGGGAACAATAATCAACTAGCATAGGAGGGTAAAACAAGCATAACTTCAAAACTTTAAGCACATAGAGAGGAAACTTGATATTATTGCAATTCCTACAAGCATATGTTCCTCCCTCATAATAATTTTTAGTAGAATCATGAATAAATTCAACAATATAACCATCACATAAAGAATTCTTTTCATGATCTACCAAAATAGAAATTTTATTACTCTCCACATAAGCAAAATTATTCTCATTCGGAATAGTGGGCGTATCATAAGAGACTCGAATACTATAAATTGTTTCCACATTAAAAGAGTAATGTTCAGAAAAAGGGTAATCATAATCATGACAAGTTTTATAAATATAATCATCAGTACTTTTTATAGCATATGTATCATCACAATAATCATCATAGGTAGCGACTTTGTTCTCATCATAATCGATTGAAACCTCTTCCAAGATAGTGGAATCATTACTAAATAAAGTCATGACTTCTCCAAATCCACTTTAAAAATTATAATCATCATAAGTAGAAGGCATGCTATCATCATTATAAATTTGAATATCAAAACTTGGGAGACTAAAAATACCATCTTCATTAAACGTAGCATCCCCAAGCTTGGGACTTTTCATATCATAAGCATAATCACTCTCATTATTAATAGTATGGACAACACCAATAGTATAGAAATTATCATCATCACAAGGAGTAATAGGAGAAACATCATTTGGGAGGGATACCTTTTTACCTTTGCTTCTCCGTCCTTTCTTTTTCTTCTTCACATCATGTGTGGGTTTAATCCTCTTTTCAGAGCTCCTTATTAATGAGATTGGTTGAATAGGAGGCTCCTCCTCGTTACCTGATTCATCATAAGAAATAATAGGAGGATATTGGGAAGTATCTTCCCTTTCATTAGTATTCTCTTCATCCTCTATTTATTTTCTTTTTCTTTATGTAATAAGGATTTTCAATGCAATTCATTGCACAATACATATAAATTTCCTCTAGATCAAAATTAAGAACTCTATGAAGGGAAAATTCTGGAATAACCTTAGATATACATTTCATTTCTTCATAACCCAAGAGCAAACTAAGTTCATTATGATGTGCAAGGGAAATCAAGTCATCACAATTTTTGGACACGATACGATCATGAAACAATTTGCATTGGGTACTGAAATGATCACATTCATTGCAAAGTTCACAAGTAGGGCCAAGAAATTTTAAATTTTAAGCACAAACATCTAACCTTTCTTGCAACCATTTAGTTTCCAAATACTTATGCCTCTTGCAAAATCTATCTTCCCTATTTGGTGTATAATTGCAAACTCTATGCATTCCACAAAAATTAAAATGCAAGAGATATTTTCATCATGACTAGTGCAATCATCTTTAGTACTATGGATATTCAAAGAGTTCATCCTAATAACATTACAATCATGCTCATCATTCAAAGATTTAGTGCCAAAAAATTATAGACTTCTTCTCCTAGCACTTGAGCACAATTTTCCTTTCCATCATTCTCAGGAAAGATATTAAAAAGATGAAGCATATGAGACAAACTCAATTCCATTTTTTTGTAGTTTTCTTTTATAAACTAAACTAGTAATAAAACAAGAAACTAAAAGATTCGATTGTAAGATCTAAAGATATACCTTCAAGCACTAACCTCCCCGGCAACGGCGCCAGAAAAGAGCTTGATGTCTACTACACAACCTTCTTCTTGTAGACGTTGTTGGGCCTCCAAGTGCAGAGGTTTGTAGGAGAGTAGCAAATTTCCCTCAAGTGGATGACCTAAGGTCTATCAATCCGTGGGAGGCGTAGGATGAAGGTGGTCTCTCTCAAACAACCCTGCAACCAAATAACAAAGAGTCTCTTATGTTCCCAACACACCCAATATAATGGTAAATTGTATAGCTGCACTAGTTCGGCGAAGAGATGGTGATACAAGTGCAATATGGATGATAGATATGAGTATTTGTAATCTGAAAATATAAAAACAGCAAGGTAACTAATGGTAAAAGTGAGCACAAGCGGTATTGCAATGCGTTGAAACAAGGCCTAGGGTTCGTACTTTCACTAGTGCAAGTTCTCTCAACAATAATAACATAATTGGTTCATATAACTATCCCTCAACATGCAACAAATAGTCACTCCAAAGTCACTAATAGCGGAGAACAAATGAAGAGATTATGGTAGGGTATGAAACCACCTCAAAGTTATCCTTTCTGATCGATCTATTCAAGAATCCGTAGTAAAATAACATGAAGCTATTCTTTCCATTCAATCTATCATAGAGTGCGTACTAGAATAACACCTTAAGACACAAATCAACCAAAACCCTAATGTCACCTAGATACTCCAATGTCACCTCAAGTATCCGTGGGTATGATTATACGATATGCATCACACAATCTCAAATTCATCTATTCAACCAACACAAAGAACTTCAAAGAGTGCCCCAAAGTTTCTACCAGAGAATCAAGACGAAAACGTGTGCCAACCCCTATGCATAAGTTCACGAGGTCACGGAACTCGCAAGTTGATCATCAAAACATACATCAAGTGGATCACGTGATATCCCATTGTCACCACAGATAAGCACATGCAAGACATACATCAAGTGTTCTCAAATCCTTAAAGACTCAATCCGATAAGATAAATTCAAAGGGAAAACTCAATTCATCACAAGAGAGTAGAGGGGGAGAAACATCATAACATCCAACTATAATAGCAAACCTCGCGATACATCAAGATCGTATCACCTCAAGAAGACGAGAGAGAGAGAGAGATCAAACACATAGCTACTGGTACATACCCTCAGCCCCGAGGGAGAACTACTCCCTCATCATCATGGAGAGCACCGGGATGATGAAGATAGCCACCGGAGAGGGATTCCCCCCTCCGGCAGGGTGCCGGAACGGGTCTAGATTGGTTTTCGGTGGCTCCGGAGGCTTCTGGCGGCGGAACTCCTGATCTATTCTTTTCCCCAAAGTTTTAGGGTATATGGATATATATAGGCAAAAGAAGTCGGTCAGGGGAGCCATGAGGGGCTCACGAGGGTGGGGGCGCGCTCAGGGGGTAGGGCGCGCCTCCCTGCCTCATGGCCACCTCGAAGTTTCCCTGACGTCTACTCCAAGTCTCCTAGATTGATTCCGTTCAAAAATAAGTTTCATGAAGTTTCAGGTCAATTGGACTCCGTTTGATTTTCCTTTTCCGCGATACTCTGATACAAGGGAAAACAGAAACTGGCACTGGGCTCTAGGTTAATAGGTTAGTCCCAAAAATCATATAAAATAGCATATAAATGCATATAAAACATCCAAGGTTGATAATATAATAGCATGGAACAATCAAAAATTATAGATACGTTGGAGACGTATCAATGTGATGCTTATGTGAAAAAGCTTCAATCTGATAAGCTCGAACCCAAATCGGAGAAATGCGTCTTCATAGGATACCCAAAGGAAACTGTTGGGTACACCTTTTATCACAGACCTGAAGGCAAGATATTCGTTGCTAACAATGGATCATTTCTAGAGAAGAAGTTTCTCTCGAAAGAAGTGAGTGGGAGGAATGTAGAACTTGATGAGGTAATTGTACCTTCTCCTGAATTGGAAAGTAATTCATCATGGAAATCAGTTCCAGTGATTCCTACACCAATTAGTGAGGAAGCTAATGATGATGATCATGTAGCTTCAGATCAAGTTACTACCAAACCTTGTAGGTCAAACAGAGTACGGTTCGCACCAGAGTGGTACGTAATCCTATTCCAGAAGTCATGTTACTAGACCATGGCGAACCTACCAACCCTAGGAAGCAATGATGAGCCTAGATTCCGCGAAATATCTTGAGGCCATGAAATCTGAGATGGGATCCATGTATGAGAACAAAGTATGGACTTTGGTTGACTTTCCCAATGATCGGCAAGCCATAGAGAATAAATGGATCTTCAAGAATAAGACTGACGCTGACGGTAATGTTACTGTCTACAAAGCTCGACTTGTTGCGAAAGGTTTTTGACAAGTTCAAGGAGTTGATTACGATGAGACCTTCTCACCGTAGCGATGCTTGAGTCTGTCCGAATCATGTTAGCAATTGCCGCATTTTATGAAATCTGGCAAATGGATGTCAAAACTGTATTCCTTAATGGATTTATTAAAGAAAGTTGTATATGATGCAACCAGAAGGTTTTCTCAATCCTAAAGGTGCTAACAAAGTGTGCAAGCTCCAGCGACCCATCTATGGACTGGTGCAAGCATCTCGGAGTTGGAATATACACTTTCATAAGGTGATCAAAGCATATGGTTTTATACAGACTTACTGTGAAGCTTGTATTTACAAGAAAGTGAGTGGGAGCACTACAGCCTTTCGGATAAGTATGTGTGAATGACTTATTGTTGATCGGAAATGATGTAGAATTTTCTAGAAAGCATAAAGGACTGTTTGAAAGGAGTTTTTCAAAGAAAGACCTTGGTGAAGCTTGATACGTCCATTTTGCATCATGCTTTTATATCGATATTTATTGAATTATGGGCTATTATTACACACTATGTCACAATACTTATGCCTATTCTCTCTTACTTTACAAGGTTTACATAAAGAGGGAGAATGCCGGCAGCTGGGATTCTGGGCTGGAAAAGGAGCAAATATTAGAGACCTATTCTGCACAGCTCCAAAAGTCCTAAAACTTCACGGAAGATGTTTTCCAAATATATAAAAAATACTCAGCGGAAGAAACTCACCAAGGGGGCCACACCCTGCCCATGAGGGTGGGAGGCGTGCCCTACCCCCTGGGCGCGCCCCCTACCTCGTGGCCCCCCTGGTGGCCCTCCGGTGGCCATCTTCTTCTATATGGAGTCTTTCGATGGGAAAAAAATCATAAGCCATCTTCTCGGACGAAACTCCGCCGCCACGAGGCGGAACCTTGGCGGAACCAATCTAGGGCTCTGGCGGAGCTATTTTGCCGGGGAAACTTCCTTCCCGGGGGGGATCATCGCCATCGTCATCACCAACGCTCCTCTCATCAGGAGAGGGCAATCTCCATCAACATCTTCATCAGCACCATCTCATCTCAAAACCCTAGTTCATCTCTTGTATCCAATTCTTGTCTCCAAGTCCGGGATTGGTGCTAGTAGTGTTAATCACTCCTTGTAGTTGATGCTAGTTGGTTTATTTGGTGGAAGATCATATGTTCAGATCCTATATGCATACTAATACCCCTCTGATTATGAACATGAATATGCTTTGTGAGTAGTTACGTTTGTTCCTGGGGACATGGGAGAAGTCTTGCTATTAGTAGTCATGTGAATTTGGTATTCGTTCAATATTTTGATGAGATGTATGTTGTCTCTCCTCTAGTGGTGTTATGTGAACGTCGACTACATGACACTTCACCATTACTTGGGCCTAGAGGAAGGCATTGGGAAGTAATAAGTAGATGATGGGTTGCTAGAGTGACAGAAGCTTAAACCCTAGTTTATGCGTTGCTTCGTAAGGGGCTAATTTGGATCCATATGTTTCATGCTATGGTTAGGTTTACCTTAATACTTTTGTTGTAGTTGCGGATGCTTGCAATAGAGGTTAACCATAAGTGGGATGCTTGTCCAAGTAAGGACGGCACCCAAGCACCGGTCCACCCACATACCAAATTATCAAAGTACCGAACGCGAATCATATGAACATGATGAAAACTAGCTTGATGATAATTCCCATGTGTCCTCGGGAGCACTTTTCTCTATATAAGAGTTTGTCCAGGCTTGTCCTTTGCTACAAAAAGGATTGGGCCACCTTGCTGCGCTTTATTTACTTTTGTTACTTGTTGCTCGTTACAAATTATCTTATCACAAAACTATCTGTTACCTATAATTTCAATGCTTGTAGAGAATACCTTGCTGAAAACCGCTTATCATTTCCTTCTGCTCCTCGTTGGGTTCGACACTCTTACTTATCGAAAGGACTACGATAGATCCCCTATACTTGTGGGTCATCAAAGCTGCCCAATGATGTTATCAATAAGAAGGTCTTCCCTTTATCTTTGGAGGGAGACGCATTGACATGGTATAGGCTATGTGATGATATGGGATCATGGAACTACAAACGATTGAAATTGGAATTTCATCAGAAGTTTTATCCTATGCATCTTGTTCATCGTGATCGTAATTATATATATAATTTTTGGCCTCGCGAAGGAGAAAGCATCACTCAAGCTTGGGGAGGCTTAAATCAATGTTATATTCATGCCCCAATCATGAGCTCTCAAGAGAAATGATTATTCAAAAAATTTATGCTCGGCTTTCTAATAACAATCGCACCATGCAAGATACTTCTTGTGCTGGCTCTTTTATTATGAAGACTATTGAATTCAAATGGGATTTATTAGAAAGAATTAAACGCAACTCTGAAGATTGGGATCTCGACGAAGGTAAGGAGTCAGGTATGACACCTAAGTTTGATTGTGTTAAATCTTTTATGGATACCGATGTTTTCCGTAAATTTAGCACTAAATATGGACTTGACTCTGAGATAGTAGCTTCTTTCTGTGAATCTTTTGCTACTCATGTGGAGAGCAGAGAGGATCACCCGCCCCGGGTTGACAATCCGGGCCAACTAGCCTTGGTGGTAGCGCCTCAGGTGGGGGGCTATAAGTTTACCAAGGTTCTGATGGATGGAGGGAGCAGTATCAACATCCTGTACTATGAGACTTTCCGTCGCATGGGATTGACAGATAAGAGTCTTAAACCGTCAAACACTATTTTTCATGGTGTAGTACCAGGTAAATCGGCATACCCTGTGGGAAAGATCGCTTTGGAAGTCGTGTTTGGAGACGAGCTTGATTCTAGGTCTGAGACGTTGACCTTTGAGGTGGTGAAAATCCAGAGTCCATATAACGCGCTATTTGGACGGCCGGCTTATGCGAAGTTCATGGAGAGACCCTGTTATGTTTATCTACAGCTCAAAATGCCGGGTTATAAGGGGACGATCACAGTAGATGGGAGTTGAAAGATTGCCTTGGATTGCGAGGAAGGTGAAGCGGCCTATGCTGAATCAGTCTGTGCAACAGAGGAGCTAAGATTCTATAAAGACAATGTTGATCCGGCGGACATGACCCCTCTGAAGAAACCTACGACTGAGCATGACCCGGCCCTGACGTTCAAACCGGCTAATGAGACTAAACTCGTTGACTTCGTCCCTGGCGATTCATCCAAGCAGTTTAGTATCAGTGCAAATCTGGATCCAAAATAGGAAAGCGCGCTCATCGAGTTCATCCGTGAGAACCGGAACATCTTTGCATGGAAACCTTCTGACATGCCAGGTGTACCAAGGAAACTCGCTGAGCACACTCTAAATATTGATCCTAAGTTTAAACCGGTCAAGCAGTACCTTCGCCGCTTTAACGAAGAAAGACGCAAGGCCATCAGCGAAGAGGTAGCCGGCTACTGGCAGCTCGGTTTATCGTCGAAGTGTTTCATCCCGAATGGTTGGCTAATCCAGTGCTGGTTCTTAAGAAAAATGGCACTTGGCGTATGTGTGTGGACTACACTGATTTGAATAAAGCTTGCCCAACAGATCCTTTCGCTCTCCCACGTATTGATCAGATCATTGATGCAACGGCGGGTTGTGAGCACCTGAGTTTTCTGGATGCTTATTCAGGTTATCATCAGATTAAGATGGCAGTTAAGGACCAGGAGAAGACAACTTTCATCACTCCCTTTGGAGCCTTCTGCTATGTTTCTATGCCCTTTGGGCTCAAGAGTGCCCAAGCAACCTACCAGCGTTGTGTGCAAAATTGTCTTCACACACAGATCGGGCGTAATGTTCATGCCTATGTGGATGATATTGTGGTGAAATCTAGGAAGCAGGAAACCCTGATAAATGATCTCAAGGAGACGTTCGACAATGTTCGGGTTTACAAAATGATGCTCAACCCGGACAAATGCGTTTTTGGTGTTCCGGCGGGCAAACTCTTGGGTTTTCTTGTGTCTAACAAAGGCATTGAGGTAAATTCGGAAAAGAACAAAGCAATCACATCCTTGGCTAAACCGGCGTGCATCAATGATGTTCAGCGTCTGGCGGGCCGGATTGCAGCTCTCAGCCAATTTATCAGCCGTTTGGGAGAGAAGGCGATTCCCCTGTATCAAATGTTGAAGAAAACGGATAAATTCGTCTGGACTGACGCCGCCAATGCGGCATTCGTGGAATTGAAGCGGCAACTAGCTGAACCGCCAGTCCTCGCTGCTCCAGTTGATAATGAACCTCTATTGTTGTACGTGGCTGCCAATGCCCGAGCGGTCAGTGTGGCGATTGTGGTTGAGCGTAAGGAGGCCGGAAAAGAATATCCGGTTCAGCGACCAGTTTATTATATCAGTGAAGTACTGATCGAATCAAAGCAAAGATATCCGCATTGGCAGAAGCTAGTGTATGGAGTTTTTATGGCAAGCAGGAAACTCAAGCAATATTTTCAAGGCCATCCTATTACAGTGGTTAGTTCTGCTCCCTTGGGCGATATAATCCAGAATAGAGAGGCAACTGGCCGGGTTGCGAAGTGGGCGATCGAGCTTGGTCCCCATGGTTTGAAGTATACACCCCGAACAGCCATCAAATCTCAGGCGCTTGTGGACTTCATCAATGATTGGACCGAGTTACAGGCACCAGAAGACAAACCAGATAATACATACTGGACCATTCACTTTGATGGATCCAGGCAGCTGGAAGGCTCGGGGGCTGGAGTTGTCCTCACTTCCCCTCGAGGAGATAAGATTTGTTATGTTCTCCGCTTAATGTTTCCTTGTACTAACAATGCAGTGGAGTACGAGGCCTTGCTCCACGGTCTTCGTGTAGCTAAGGAAATGAACTTAAGCCGGGTTCAATGCTTTGGAGATTCTGATCTGGTGGCTCAGCAAGTTTCTGGTACTTGGGATTCTAAGGACCCGCTCATGGCGGCTTATAGGCGCGAGGTGGATATTGTAGCAGGTCACTTTAAGGGTTATCAGGTGGAGCACATCGACCGGCGCAAGAATGAAGCAGCAGATGCTCTAAGCTGACTGGGATCTCAGCGTAAACCGGTACCACCTAATACCTTTCTAGATATCTTGCATAACCTATCTGTAAAGTTGCCTACAGAGGAGGATTTAGCTGTTCCTGATCCGGAGGCCCAGTTGGTAGCCGTTTTACATGCCACTCTGGATTGGACGGTTCCATAATTGGCGTATCTGAACCGGGGAGAATTACCAGAAGACGAACTTTTCGCCAGGCAGATAGTCCGGCGGTCCAAGTCTATGGTTGTTCACAATGGTGAGTTGCACCGTTCTAGCGTTTCAGGCATATTCCAATGTTGTGTTTCTCCTGAAGAAGGACAAGAGATTCTATGGGAAATCCATGAAGGGGATTGCAGTCACCATGCCGGTTCAAAGTCCTTGGTTGCTAAGGCTTTCCGACACGGGTTCTACTGGTTAACAGCTCATTCTGATGCAGAAGACTTGTTAAAGCGGTGTGACGCTTGTCAGAAATTTTCACGTCAAGCTCATGTTCCTGCTTAAGAGTTACGCATGATCCCCATCACTTGGCTGTTTGCTACTTGGGGGCTTGATATGGTTGGACCCTTTAAGCGTTCTAAGGAAAAAAAGACCCACCTGTTGGTGGCGGTTGACAAGTTCACCAAATGGGTTGAAGCGGAGCCCGTCAGTAAATGTGATGCAGCCACGGCGGTTCAATTTCTCAAAAAGATTATTTTCCGTTTCGGCTTCCCACATAGCATCATCACAGATAATGGTACGAACCTTTCTAAAGGTGAGATGGAGGAGTTCTGCCAACGAGAGCACATCTAGCTTGATGTAGCATCCGTGGCTCACCCCCAATCTAATGGTCAAGCTGAGAGGGCGAATCAAGAAATCCTGAAGGGTATCAAGCCTCGGCTCATGGTCCCTTTGAAGCGGATGCCGGGTTGTTGGGTGGAAGAATTACCATCTGTGTTATGGAGCATAAATACCACCCCAAACCGATCTACGGGATATACACCCTTTTTCCTGGTCTATGGGGCTGAGGCTATCCTCCCAAGTGATATTCGTCACGACTCGCCCCGGGTCGCGAATTATGTTGAAGCGGACAACGAGCAAGCACGCCAAGAGGCGCTGGACCTGTTAGATGAGAAGCGAGACATGGCTTTGGCTCGGTCGGTGGTTTATCAACAAGACCTGCGGCGTTCTCACAGCCGCCGGGTTAAGACAAGAACCTTTCAAGAAGGCGATTTGGTACTTCGGCTCATTCAAGGCCAGACTGATATGCACAAGTTATCCCCACCTTGGGAAGGGCCTTTTGTGGTCAGCAAAAATCTACACAACGGATCATACTACCTCATTGACATTTGAGAAGACTCACGTAGCTCTGAGGAGGAGACCCGGCGGCCATGGAACATAGCTCTCCTACGGCCTTATTACACTTGAAGCCACATGCTTTTCATATGTACATATTTCAACAATGTATATATTATGATCAATATAATAAACCGGCATCCTTGCTATCAAGCAGGGTCTCCGCCGTTTTCCCTTCAAATATCTGTTAACTTGGGGGCTTCAGCTAATAACACGAAGTACTACCTGTTAGCCCGGCTACCATGCCACCATCTAGCTGGGGAGCTTCACACCCAAGGGGCCAAAGAGGGATCGATTGCGCAAAGCACGACTCAAACATAGGCACCCATTGAGCACAGCTCACAAAGTTACTTGGGGGCTCTTTGTGTCAAATACCAAAGAGTTTGAAAGGACCCTTGTAGCTGGGTATCGACCCACGGCTTGGAAGCCTGGTGTATTCACCTAAAACCCCGGGTTAACCTGCCTTCATCAAGTAAGCCACTCCTATCCAGGTAATCCTGGCACGACCCTTCGAATGTTTGATAGTTACTCTCATTGAGACCTGAACTTGTCAAAGTTAAAAAGATGATTGGTTAGTTGGAGGGCCATCTTAAAAGGCTTTGTCAAAATGGTTTAACTCAGTGGCCTGGCAGCCCATGAAAAGCCTCGATTTGGGCCTGGCAGCCCTTGAAAAGCCTCAACTACGGTTTTTTGTTTGCTTTTTTGCCAAGTTTTTGTTTTTCGTAAGGTTTACGTTAAACCGGAGTTTTTTTAACCCGACATGGCTTACGGATCTTCTATTAAAGTATACAATTCAAGGTAATCCGGCATCCTTCAAAACCGGTCTAGCTTTGACACTTTGTCTCCAGCAATCGGCCGGTGTTCATCACAACCCGGTTTTATATCATATATATACCAACATGGCATGGTGGAAGTTGGGTTTTCACCCTTCTTCGAATCACAATTGGTAAACCAACAGCAATGTTTTATATCACAGGTATGATTTATTATTGCTGCAACCATAGTTGTTTACCAAGTTGTGTTGGGTATTTTGACCCGTCCGGTGGTAAACCGCCTGGACAGATTTTCCTTATGCAGGCACAGGGATTGCATAATATTGTAAAAATACATAAGCCAGTACTGAAATTCTCATGACAAATCAACGCAAAGTGTATCCCGCTGCACGAGGGCAACGGATCAAAGTATTTTTCACTAGCTTATTACAAGGCGCTTGAAGGCCCAAAATATGGTGTTTCCAGCAGAACAAGGTTTATGGAGCATCACTCTGATTGCCGGATCAAGTCTCATTACCATGTTGATGCGAAGTTGATGGGTCATCTGGCGTCAGCTCAGCCTCCTCCTCCCCACCTAGCGGCTGGAAGTTTGTAGTGGTCCAGTCAATCCGGGTTAAGGCCTGAAAGATAGCTTCTTCACTGATAAGTTCTGACGGATCAATGTCAGGGGCATAAGTGTGCTTACGGATTCCTGGAATAAGATTTTGCGCCTCCGGAATGACAGGGTTAACCCGTTTGTTGTTGGCATCATAATAAGACCGGTGAACCGTCAAGTTAGCATCTTCTGCCAGCTGACTCGCCAGAGGACGCATTTCCCTTGTCACTCTTTTAAGGGCTGCATCATCAAAATCTGCTCCGTTTTCTTGTGTGCTTGGAAAGCCTTTGGCAAGGTCAACCGGATCCAAGTCAGCTATCCACGCTTTGGCTCGGGTAAGTGCCAACAAAGCGCCGGCCCTGGCAACAGATCGCTTCACCTCTTCTAGCTGTGCTGGTACCATGGATAGCCTTGCCAGAGTGTCCTTGATCAGTGTTGGGGCCGGATTGTCATAGGATGCTGCGCAGATAACCCGTTGAGCACCGGTGTATAGTTGTTCAAGAAGAGTATATGCTGCTTTCAGCTTCATCGGTACATCTGAGCCCAGATGAGTAATGCGGCTACCTGCAACGGTTTAAGGATTTCATATTTCAACCGGCACCTTACAAGATGGATATTTCAGATACCTTGCCAGGAGTACTTACCAAATACTGCGGAGGTCATGGCGTTCACTTGACGTTTCAACCCAGAAAGTTCTTCTGCCACCGGTTTAAGAGCAGATTCGGCATCTTCAGCCCGTTTTAGCAATGTGCCCTTCTCAGTGTCCCAATTGGCACGTTCCGTCTTGAATTCTTCCTTCAGTCGTTCTATGGAAGTTAAAGCGGCTCGAAGTTCATCTTTGGCTTTGGACGATTCTTCTTGATGAGATTTGATACTCTCTTGAAGATCAGCAATCTGCGTCCGTTGATGGTTTATGTCAGCCTGTCAACATCAGAGGAGCACATCAATATTTTATTAAAAGTCCCAGGCATACAACTGGTTCTACACTTGGCACTTGGGGGCTAATGCGGATTGCTTCTTTCTTACTGCTTATTCAAAGTCCCAAGGATTCATACAAGTTTCAATCCCGGCACTTGGGGGCTAATGCGGATTGTTTCTTTCTTACTGCTTATTCAAAGTCCCAAGGATTCATACCAGTTCCAATCCTGGCACTTGGGGGCTAATGTGTATTTGTTCAAACTACTTAAAAATCAACAATGTACAGTTTGGAAATTCAAAGTCCCGGTTTGTTTTTACAAGCTAAACTGACCCTTGGGGGCTACAGGATACAAGGCAGTGAAAATACAAAGATAAGGAGGAAAATGTTTACCTCATAACGTTCCTTCATCAGATTTACCAAGTCAGCCTCATTGTCTCGGCTTGTATAAAGCCGGTTCAAGAATCCGGAATGAAGATCCTGGGCAGAAAGATTAGCATATTTTGACATATAAGTTTCCGTCTTCCTCTTGCCCATTGAAATAAACTCATCCTTGGCGGTATGTTTTGCCAAGATAACTGGATCACCCGGAGCGGTATAAGCAGTGCCAGTAATAATAACGTCATCGTCTTTGGCTGGGCTTGGCGGATTAGCACTTGACTTCAGTGGATCAGCAACCGGACTTGCAGGCATAGCATGTGGACTTGAGGTATCTTCATGTGTGGCCGGATCAGCTTCCGGCGGATTAGCATTGATAGTTGGCTCTGGCGGGACAAAATCATCCATGAGATTATCAAGATTTTTATCAAGATCCTCAGGTGCTTTCTCCGGTTCAACTTCACCGGTAGGGGCACTGGTCTTGGCCTTCTTACTCAAACGAGCTTGAGCACTAATATTAAAACAAGATTAGCATGGTCAACTGAGTTATGAAAGAGAAGGGAAGACTACACACTTACCCAGGGACGGTTTTCAGTGGAGGCAGCTGAGTGGTTGATGAACCGCCAGACGAATTAGAAGATGCCTGATAATTTGAATCAGATGAATTGAGAGGGCATCGGAAGAAACCTTTCAAAAAATAACGTTTTTCAGGAGAACAAGCAACGTCTGGACGACGTTTCTGGTTTGGGGTATGAGGTAAACCGGAAGAAGTGAACTGTTGACCACTGTGCCGGGTTGTGTGATGCCCTTCGATTGGCTATGTCTTCAAAGAAAGTTTTTGATCCAAATGAGCAACAGGGTGAGAGCATTTCACTTTCCGAACTGCACGGCGAAATCGTTGAACCGGCACAAGTTCTGAGTCAGAAGAAAGAGAAATTACCTCAACATGATCTGCATGGCTGGCCTCCGCATCATCCTGGGAGTAATCATTATCAGTAAAATATATGGATAGAAGTCAAGGGAGTCAAACTTTACCTCTTCAGCCGAGTCATCGACATCTTCTGGCGGTTCCGAAGACTCAGCAGTTTTCTTTTTGGCAGCTTTCTTGATGACCTTGGTCTTACCACGAGGAGCCTTAGCTACTTTGTCTTGAGATTTCCTTTTCCAAAAGGAGCTATTGGCCTATGGGATTGCACAAAAGGATTATTATAGCAGTGTCAAAGCGGAGAAGGATCAGGAAAAGTACAAGGTTAAAATCTTTACCGCTGGCGGTTTGTTGGAGGCGTAAAAAGGACGCAGACCAATTTGAGTACATATGGTGAGCGGTTCGTCAAGTATTTTCTTTACACTTTCACTGACTTCACCATCAGTCAGTTCTATTTCATTAAACCATTGTGGATCATTGGTGTTGCCGGTATATTCAAACATCAATCCGGGCCGGCGGCTTAAAGGAAGAATGCACCATGAAATCCAGCAATGGACGAGATCAACACCAATTAAACCGTTGGCAAGGAGAGCCCGGAGTTTGGCGAGTTGAGGTGCATAGGCTTGTCGATCTTTGGCAGGCAATCTCTGAGGTAAAGGGTGATTATTGCTGAGCCAGTACGGACGGTAGCCCGGCAAGGGATTCTCTTCAGCAGGGGCAGTATTCTGACAGTAGAACCAGGTTTGGTTCCAGTCTTTTGGATGGCTGTGAAGTTTGGCGTGAGGAAAATCAACCTCTTTCCTCTTTTGGATTGACACACCGCCAAGTTCAGTATTAGGTCCATCAGAAAATTCCGTCTGGCGGTTTAAGTGAAAGAGATCTAGAAAGAGGTCGATAGTTGGTTCTTCTTGCAGATAAACCTCGCAGAATACTTGGAAATTGCATATGTTGGACACAGAATTTGGTCCAATATCTTGAGGGTGAAGTTGAAGCCTGGCAAGAACGTCCCGGAAAAACTTTGATCCGGGAGGACTGAAACCTCGAGATAAATGTTGCAAGAATACAATCACTTCTCCATCTTGAGGTTCACGGGGGCACTCAGGGCCAGGAACTCGCCAATGGAGGATATTTTTTGAAGCTAAAGCACCGGTGGTGACATATTCATTGATTTGCGTTTCTGTGATCCGAGACGGAACCCAGTTGGAAGCAGCAAATTGCTTCGTCATCCTACAAAGTCTGTAAAAGGAAAATGGACGGTTTATGATTGGCGGTTCGTATGTGTTCGTCAAATATTAAACCGGCAATTCATGGTATACGTATGAAGTAAACCAGGCATGGCTGTTCAAAGTCTAGATGGCAGTTTAAGAGAGGGCTAATGATATACGACAGATTATCAACACTAAAGGATAAACCGCCCTTTGGAGGCAGAATCCCGAACCATGGATATTTGTTAAGTGTTGTGGAAACAAGTTTCATAAGAAGGTGATATAATTTTGGATCTACCGTTGTTCAAGAAACAAATTTTTCTGAGCTGTACAATGGTGTTAAACAGAACAGAGAAGATTCAGATAAGGATTTACACAGGAGCAGTAAGATGTTGTAGTATGGCAGATTAAAAGCTACAGATCTGGCCGCAAGGGGAAATTACCAGGTTTATCTATATTCAGTATGATGCTAAAGGAAAAAGCAGAGGAAGGGCCGATGAACACTGACGGACACCGAAGAAGCTTCGAAACCCTAATACAGATTCAACAAACAAAGGGAAGGAGTATGTACCAGGGACACACAGCGGCGGAGTATCTTCAGAGATCTAGTACGAACAGGGTGATGCAGCGGCCTGGTTGGTGCAGACTGGAAGATCAACGATGACGGCGGCGGCAATACTTGAGGTCTTCAGGTCGCGAGGAGGAAGACGATGTGGTTTGGAAAGGGGGGAAATGGAAGGCGCCCTGGTCTTATTTATAAGGAAGTGGGGGAAAACAGCAGGCGCAAAAATCAAGGAGTCGGAAGCGGCCAAAGAGGATGCAGTTGTCGCCTCGATCTTCGGGAATTAATTAAAGAGAAAGGAATCCTTATAAAACTTTTTATACAGGGATGACATCACAATGATTTACTGCAGTAACGAAAGATGACGTCATGGCGATTCACCAAAGTTCACAGGGAAAGGACAATATGGCGGTTTACGAGAATTGCCAGAAATTCAAGGATTGAAGACTGACATGAACAGGTTCAAATCAATCTGGGGCCTAATGTTGAGGATATAACCTCTGAGGGTAAACCGCCCAGGAGGGGCCGGTTCACCTTCAGCTATACTGAAGCCCAAGGAAACCCAGAAGATGGCGCTTTACGGATGAAGCTCAGAGGCCCAGAGCCCGCAGGCGATTTAGGGCCCATGATAGTAAACCGCCATGATTGTATAAACTTGCATTGTAAGTTAAGAAAGAAGAGACCGAGGCGGACACTTGTATGAGCCAGCCTCGGGACCTTGTAGACCGGCCGGGGTCCTCCTGAGTATATAAAGGGGTGACCCGGCGGCGGTTCAGGGATAGAGAACAACAACTCGAAGCCAGACAAAGCGGATTCGCTCCCTGGCCTTAGAAACCCCAGCAACACCAATCACAACTAGACGTAGGATTTTACCTTCATCGAAGGGGCCGAACTAGTATAAAACTCTCATGTCCCCTTGTCCGGTTTAACCCCTTCAAGCTAACCCGTAGCGATGGCTCCACGTCTAAGTCCTTTCATGAGGACATCTGCCGTGACAATTCGACGACAGGTATGTCTCCGTATAAAATGGTCTATGGAAAAGCATGTCACTTACCCCTTGAACTAGAACATAAGGCTTATTGGGCTATTAAAGAGCTCAATTATGATTTCAAACTTGCCGGTGAGAAAAGGTTATTTGACATTAGCTCACTTGATGAATGGAGAACCCAAGCCTATGAGAATGCCAAATTGTTTAAATAAAAGGTTAAAAGATGGCATGACAAAAGGATACAAAAGCGTGAGTTTAATGTAGGTGATTATGTATTGCTATACAACTCTCATTTAAGATTTTTTGCAGGAAAACTTCTCTCTAAATGGGAAGGTCCTTACATTATCAAGGAGGTCTATCGTTCCGCTGCCATAAAAATCAACAACTTCGAAGGCAAAAATCTGAAGGTGGTGAACGGTCAAAGAATCAAACATTATATCTCAGGTAATCCTATAAATGTTGAAACCAATGTTATTGAAACCGTAACCCCGGAGGAATACATAAGGGACACTTTCCAGAACGTTTCAGACTCCGAAAAGGAATAGGTATGTGGTACGGTAAGGAAACCGACTCCAAAACAGTTCTAATGGAATTTTTTCTCTGTTTTGGAATATTTAGAAAAATAGAAAAATAAGAAGCAGTCTGGGAAGGACACGAGGGCTCCTCGAGGGTGGAGGGCATGCCCTCCTGCCTCGTGGGCACCTCGTGCGCTCTCCGGACTCCGTTTTCTTACACGTTACGTATTTTGGTCGGTAAAAATTCATTATACAACCTCCCGAAGGTTTTGACCACCGTATCACGCAATTATCTCCTATCTTTGTTTCAAGCTATCCTGCTGCAGATTAGAGCAACATGTCGTCCCAGGATTCGGAAGGAGAAAGCTATGTGGCTGATTACCTTGTAGATCCTAAGGTCTATGGGGATGTGGAGCATTGTGGTTGGACTACGGAAGAAGAAGAGGACTATGAACCCAAGGGAAGGGAGGAGACGAGCTCAGAAGAAGATGAAGTCCCATTACCTCAACCTGGGGACATGCATGTGGAGTTCAAAAAGTCAAGCCTCCCGGATAGAGTAAAGAAACCTAAGATCAAGTTTATCCCTTTTCGCCTCTTGCAGGAAAACAAGCAGGAACTATGCAAAAAGATACTGAGCCTGGAGCAGGAGATCGATGACCTAAGGGACCAAAATTCTATCCTCAAGCGCAAATTAAGGAAGAAGCCTACGCCATCAACAAAATAACCTCCTTCTTCACCAACAAAGAAGAACTGAGCATCGGGTATGGGCACTCCCCTTGGCAACTGTCAAGCTTGGGGGAGTGCCCCGGTATCGTATCACCATCACTTCTATCTTCACCGTTTTTCTTAGTTCGATCCTTTTGGTAATATTTTGATCTAGTAGAATAAAAGTTTTTAGTACGATCTAGTTGTGAGTTTTGCTTTATGATCCTTCTATGTAATCGAGTCCGTGAGCTATATATAATAAAGATTAGTGTTGAGTCAAGGGCTTGATTATTTTGCCATGATCTTGAGTGAATAAAATAAAAGAGAAAGAATAAAAAGAAATAAAAGAGATCATATGGATCTTATGGAGAGTAATGAGCTCACATATAAAGAGTATGATGAATAAAAGCTGTTGAGAGTTAACAAACATAGTTTTGGTCATCGTTGCAATTAATAGGAAGTAATAAAGAAAGAGAGGTCTTCACATATAAATACACTATCTTGGACATCTTTTATGATTGTGAGCACTCATTAAAATATGGCATGCTAAAGAGTTGACGTTGGACAAGGAAGACAACGTAATGGGTTATGTTTTCTTACATCTGAGATAAATCATATTGTCATGGATCATCCAACATGATTGAGCTTGCCTTTCCCCCTCATGCTAGCCAAATTCTTTGCACCAAGTAGAGATACTACTTGTGCTTCCAAACACCCTTAAACCAGTTTTGCCATGAGAGTGCACCATACCTACCTATGGATTGAGTAAGATCCCTCAAGTAAGTTGTCATCGGTGCAAGCAATAAAAATTGCCCTCTAAATATGTATGACTTTTTAGTGTGGGAGAAAATAAGCTTTATACGATCTTATGATATGGAAGAAATAAAAGTGACGGACTGCACAATAAGGGTCCATATCACAAGTGGCAATATAAAGTGACGTTCTTTCGCATTAATATTTTGTGCATCCAACCATAAAAGCGCATGACAACCTCTGCTTCCCTCTGCGAAGGGCCTATCTTTTACTTTTATCTCCCACCTTACATAAGAGTCGTGGTGATCTTCACCCTTCCTTTTTACATTTTATATTTTGGCAAGCACAACATGTTGGAAAGATCCTGGTATATATGGCTAATTGGATGTGAGTTTTCATGAACTATTATTGTTGACATTACCCTTGAGGTAAAACGTTGGGAGGCAAAACTATAAGCCCCTATCTTTCTCTGTGTCCGATTAAAACTCCATACCCATAAGTATTGCGTGAGTGTTAGCAATTGTGAAAGACTATATGATAGTTGAGTATGTGGACTTGCTCAAAAGCTCTTATATTGACTCATTCCTATGTTATGATAAATTGCAATTGCTCCAATGACTGAGATTATAGTTTGTTAGTTTTCAATGAAGTTTATGATTCATACTTGAAATTGTGATTGAATTGTTACTCTAGCATAAGAGATCATCTGACAAGAATTATATAATTTGTTGTTCTAAGAATGATCATGATGCCCTCATGTCCGTATTTTATTTTTATTGACACCTCTATCTCTAAACATGTGGACATATTTTTCGATTTCGGCTTTCGCTTGAGGACAAGCGAGGTCTAAGCTTGGGGGAGTTGATACGTCCATTTCACGCCATGCTTTTATATCAATATTTATTGCATTATGGGCTATTATTACACATTACGTCACAATACTTATGCCTATTCTTTCTTATTTTACAAGGTTTACATAAAGAGGGAGAATGCCGACAGCTGGGATTATGGGCTAGAAAAGGAGCAAATATTAGAGACCTATTCTACACAGCTCCAAAAGTCCTGAAACTTCACGTAAGTAATTTTCAGAATATATAAAAAATACTGAGCGCAAGAAGTTCTAGAGGGGGCCACACCCTGGCCACGAGGGTGGGGGGCGCGCCCTACCCCCCTGGGTGCGCCCCCTGCCTCGTGGCCCCCTGGTGGCCCTCCGATGCCCATCTTCTGCTATATGGAGTCTTTCAATGAGAAAAAAATCATAAGCAAGATTTTGAGATGAGACTCCGCTGCCATGAGGCAGAACCTTGGTGGAACCAATCTAGGGCTCTGGCAGAGCTGTTCTGCTGGGGAAACTTCCCTCCGGGAGGGGGAAATCATCGCCATCGTCATCACCAACAACCCTCTCATTGGGAGAGGGTCAATCTCCATCAACATCTTCACCAGCACCATCTCCTCTCAAACCCTAGTTCATCTCTTGTATCCAATTCTTGTCTCTAAGTCTGGGATTGGTACCTGTGGGTTGCTAGTAGTGTTGATTACTCCTTGTAGTTGATGGTTGGTTTATTTGGTGGAAGATCATATGTTCAGATCCTATATGCATATTAATACCCCTCTGATTGTGAACATGAATATGCTTTGTGAGTAGTTACGTTTGTTCCTGAGGACATGGGAGAAGTCTTGCTATTAGTAGTCATGTGAATTTGGTATTCGTTCGATATTTTGATGAGATGTATGTTGTCTCTCCTCTAGTGGTGTTATGCGAACGTCGACTACATGACACTTCACCATTATTTGGGCCTAGAGGAAGGCATTGGGAAGTAATAAGTAGATGATGGGTTGCTAGAGTGACAGAAGCTTAAACCCTAGTTTATGCATTGCTTCGTAAGGGGCTGATTTGGATCCATATGTTTCATGCTATGGTTAGGTTTACCTTAATACTTTTGTTGTAGTTGCAGATGCTTGCAATAGAGGTTAATCATAAGTGGGATGCTTGTCCAAGTAAGGACGGCACCCAAGCACCGGTCCACCCACATACCAAATTATCAATGTATCGAACGCGAATCATATGAACGTGATGAAAACTAGCTTGACGATAATTCCCATGTGTCCTCGGGAGCGCTTTTCTCTACATAAGAGTTTGTCCAGGCTTGTCCTTTGCTACAAAAAGGATTGGGCCACCTTGCTGCACTTTATTTACTTTTGTTACTTGTTGCTCGTTAC
This sequence comes from Triticum aestivum, assembly GCF_018294505.1. Taxonomy (NCBI): domain Eukaryota; kingdom Viridiplantae; phylum Streptophyta; class Magnoliopsida; order Poales; family Poaceae; genus Triticum; species Triticum aestivum. Next base: position 136,152,681 of record NC_057809.1, on the reverse strand, counting down.
AAATTATCTTATCACAAAACTATCTGTTACCTATAATTTCAGCGCTTGTAGAGAATACCTTGCTGAAAACCGCTTATCATTTCCTTCTGCTCCTTGTTGGGTTCGACACTCTTACTTATCGAAAGGACTACGATAGATCCCCTATACTTGTGGGTCATCAAAGCTGCTTACATATTGAGCATCAAGATCTATAGATATAGATCAAGACGCTTGATAAGTTTTTTCAATGAGTACATACCTTGACAAGTTTTTGAAATAGTTCAAAATGGAACAGTCAAAGAAGGAGTTCTTGCCTGTGTTGCAAGGTGTGAAGTTGAGTAAAGACTCAAAACCCAACCACCACAGAAGATAGAAAGAGAATGGAAAGTCATCCCCTATGCCTCAGTCATAGGTTCTATAAAATATGCTATGCTGTGTACCAGACCTATTGTGTACCTCACCGTGAGTTTGGCAAGAGGGTACAATAGTGATCCTGGAGTGGATCACTGGACAGCGGTCAAAATTATCCTTAGTGGAATAAGGACATGTTTCTCGGTTATGGAGGTGACAAAAAGTTCGTCATAAAGGGTTATGTCGATGCAAGCTTTGACACTGATCCGGATGACTCGAAGTCTCAATCTGGATACATATTGAAAGTGGGAGCAATTAGCTAGAGTAGCTCTGTGCAGAGCATTGTAGACATAGAAAATTTGCAAAATACATACGAATCTGAATGTGGCAGACCCGTTGACTAAACTTCTCTCACAAGCAAAACATGATCACACATTAATACTCTTTGGGTGTTAATCACATAGCGATGTGAACTAGATTATTGACTCTAGTAAACCATTTGGGTGTTAGTCACATGGAGATGTGAACTAATCACATAAAGATGTGAACTGTTGGTGTTAAATCACATGACGACGTGAACTAGATTATTGGCTCTAGTGCAAGTCGGAGACTGAAGGAAATATGCCCTAGAGGCAATAATAAAGTTGTTATTTATATTTCCTTATATCATGGTAAATGTTTATTATTCATGCTAGAATTGTATTAACCGGAAATTTAGTACATGTGTGAATACATAGAAAAAACAGAGTGTCCCTAGTATGCCTCTACTTGACTAGCTCGTTAATCAAAGATGGTTAAGTTTCCTAACCATAGACATGTGTTGTCATTTGATGAACGGGATCACATCATTAGGAGAATGATGTGATGGACAAGACACATCCGTTAGCTTAGCATAATAATCGTTTAGTTTTATTGGTATTGCTTTCTTCATGACTTATACATGTTCCTCTGACTATGAGATTATGCAACTCCCGAATACCGGAGGAACACCTTGTGTGCTATCAAACGTCACAACATAACTAGGTGATTATAAAGATGCTCTACAGGTGTCTCCAAAGGTGTTTGTTGAGTTGCCATAGATCGAGAATAGGATTTGTCACTCTGTGTATTGGAGAGGTGTCTCTAGGCCCTCTTGGTAATGCACATCACTATAAGCCTTGCAAGGAATGTGACTAATGAGTTAGTTGCAGGATGATGCATTACGAAATGAGTAAAGAGACTTGCTGGTGATGAGATTGAACTAGGTATGATGATACCAACGATCGAATCTCGGGCAAGTAACATACCGATGACAAAGGGAACAACGTATGTTGTTATGCGGTTTGACTGATAAAGATCTTCGTACAATATGTAGGAAACAATATGAGCATCCAGGTTCTGCTATTGGTTATTGACCGGAGATATGTCTCAGTCATGTCTACATAGTTCTCAAACCCGTAGGGTCCGCACGCTTAACATTCGATGATTATTTGTATTATGGCTTTCGTTTTTTGATGAACTGAAGTTTGTTTGGAGTCCTAGATGAGATCACGGACATGACGAGGAGTCTCGAAATGGTCGATACATAAAGATTCATATATTGGAAGGTTACATTCGGACACCGGAATGGTTCTGGTCGTTTCGGATAAGTTTCGGAGTACCGGGGGTTACCGGACCCCCCCCCCCCCCCGGGAAGTTCATGGGCCTTCATGGCCCCTAGTGGAAAGGAGAGGAGGGCCACAAGGGAGGCCATGCCCCCCTCCCATGGCCAGTCCGAATTGGACTAGGGAGGGGGCACCCCCTCTTTCCTTCTCCCCTCTTCCTCCTTCCCTCCTTCCCCCTCTCTTGGATGGAAGGGGACTCCAACTAGGATTGGGAATCCTAGTTGGACTCCCCATGGCGCGCACCTCCTCTAGACCGGCCTCTCCTCCTCCCCCCTTTATATACATGGGGGGCATCCCAAAGGACACACAAGTTTCTCTTAGCCGTGTGCGGTGCCCCCCTCCACAGTTACACACCTCGGTCATATCGTCATAGTGCTTAGGTGAAGCCCTCCGCCGGTAACTTCATCATCACCATCACCACGTCGTCGTGCTGACGGAACTCTCCCTCGACCTCAACTGGATCAAGAGCTTGAGGGACGTCATCGAGCTGAACGTGGAGGTACCGTACGTTCGGTACTTTGATCGGTTGGATTGCGAAGATGTTCGACTACATCAACCACATTACTAAACGCTTCCGCTTTCGGTCTACGAGGGTACGTGGACACACTCTCCCTGCTCGTTGCTACGCTTCTCCTAGATAGATCTTGTGTGATCGTAGGATTTTTTGAAATACTACGTTCCCCAACATTCTCCTCGACCATCTCCATCTCCTCGGCCGCGGTCTTTTTCTCCTCGTGGCGCCGCCCTCCGCCGCTTGGCCTCACTCCTCTCCTCTATTTCCTTGAGCTTCAACATTCTTTTTTCTTCGGCATACTCTTTTCTCGCCATGACAATGGCATCAAATCCGTCCTTGAGATCACTGTCTCCGGCCTTGGCTCCCTTCACTTTCTTGTTTCCATCGGGCCTATAAGATTTTTTCACGGAGTGAGAAGTGGGGCTCCTTCTCTCCTCACCGGCGACATCTTCTTCATCCTCAATCACCACACTCTTCTTCGAAGCATCAAAAGTATATCTAGTTTTCCACTTATCCTTATCCCTGAGCTCTTTGTAGCAATGATGGAAAGCGAAAGCTTTTCCTTTCTTCTTCTTCTCGCCTTTCGTGTTCCTCTCTCGAAACAATCCTTGTGAAATCATTTTCTACAATAAAACAACCAACACGTCATCATCAAAATGTGGAACAATCCAATATTTGAGAAAGCACGCACAAAGAGAAAATATTTACCAAGTCACTATCACCGCAACCACTTGGGTTCATGCGAGCAACATTTGACAAGCAACCGAGCCACTTTTGGCATTCGGCATTGATGGTGGACCAACGTTGACGAAGAGAGTCGCTCGAACGGAAGTGACTGCTTGTGTTGCGCTCATCGAAGTAATCCTTGATGCGTTACCACTAGGTGTTTACCGTTTGGTCGCTTTCAATGGATGCATCTTGAGAGACTTTCTTCCATGCGGTGCACATCAACACATCCTCCGCATTGGTATAATCTCCACTTCTTGCCTTCGCAACAAAGCCCTCATCGTCCATGTCAAGATTGGCATCACCATATTGGGTTTCATATTCTTCTTGTGACACATACTCATGCAACACATAATCACCATTTGCCACATTTGTCACGTGCATGAAAGCTTCATCATCAAGACTACAATTGGACGTACAGACATTCAAGATCACATTCAATTTGAAACAACAAACGAGAGTACAAAAGATTTTTTTACCTTTGCGACATATCATCGAACATGTCGGAGGTTGTGGTCGTCGGCGTGGCCACATCTTTCTCCACGGCCGGCGGTGGCGGCGATGGAGGTCGAGGAATGGTTCCTTGGCTGCTGGAGGACGCCACCGGCCGTGGCTGCGAGTCGTCGGCCTGAGCCACCGCGGCTACCTTCAAGATTTTGGCCGACTGAGACGCACTTTCAGCCAGGTTGCGGCCGCGATTCGCCGACCGTTTGCCTCCGCCTCGTGCCTTCGTCGCCTTCGCAGGAACCGCCGGCGTGGTGGCGACCGGCCGGGGCGACGCAAATCCGGGCCGGCGGGTGGGGGGCGGCGCAAATCCGGGCCGGCGGGCGGGGGGCGCCGGCATGGACGCGGTCGCGGAGGGCGAGTTCGCCGTGACGGCGGCGGCGGAGAAGTTGGCGGGGTCGTTGGTTCGACCATGACGGGCGGGCAGGGAAATGAAATGAACGGGCGGTTGGCGGTTTCGAGGCGGCCACGGTTTTACATCAGTTGTCTCTCGTGCTGCAAATTTGCATCACGAAGTATTGCATTTTACATCTTCGAACGGCGTGATGTATTTTTTTTACATATGGACCATGTGTTAGGAGCAGCTTTTTTTGCTCTCTAAACTCTAAAAGTTGGTTATTTTTACATATGGACAGTCTATTGGACATGCTCTAAAGAGAATACAAAGCTATCTCTTTTTTTAACATAGTACAGACGCAAGCTCTCATATACACGCACATATACTCACCTCTATGAACGCACACACGCACACCCTACCCCTATGAGCATCTCCGAAGGACTGAGCCGGCATATCACTTTGAAATTTATGAAGTCATCGTAGGCACCTTGTCATCAACGGGAACGTCTCCTCCCACTAAATGCGCATCACCGAAAATTCTGAAATAAATTCAGAAATAAATACGAGCATCAGGACTTACCCATCCAACCACAGATTCATTCGCAATACAGAGCTATCTCGATCCTATAACAAAATACCACGACTCGTATATGAGCCGGCCTAACAGCCATCAGGGAATATCTTCAACAATTACAACTTCCACCCGTACGCGTCCTCGATCACAACGACGGAGCAGCTCTTGGTTGGACTCCGATCCACCAGGCGAAACGACCCCGACTCTTTTTTCGCGGAGGCAAAACAGAAACGGAATCGACCGGAAGCCCGTGCATGAGATCCGGATCCGTTATAAATATCTCTCGCCTCGCGACGCCGGCGCCTCCGCCCGTGTTCTTCTTCCCCCCACCGGCCCGCCAGCCAACCATAGCCCCTCCCACCTCTTCCCCTCACGAGAAAGCGCATCCCACCCGGCCGCGCGCGCCTCCTTATAACATCTCGTTCATCGACCGCCATGGCCCGTCGACCGAGCCCGTCGGATCCACGCAACCGAGAGGCCGAATTAGTCGACTAGGCTGCTGTTCTAGGGTTCACATCGCTTGATCAATCCCGGCGTCCCCCACATTGGTCAATGGGGTCCAAGGAGAAGGGGAAGCGCGGGGATGGAGGGGCGTCGCCGAGGGCGAGGAAGGGGGAGTTCCCCATCCGCGCCGAGGATTACGAGCTGATGGAGCCAATCGGCGACGGCGCCACGGCCGTCGTGCGCCGCGCCCGCTGCCTCCCGCTCGGCGGCGAGGTCGTCGCCGTCAAGATTATGAACCTCTCCCTGCGCTCCGAAGCCGACGTCGTACGTGCCTGCCTCCTCCACTCAATATATATCAATCAATTCCCCTGCGCACTAATCGGCGTCTCCCATGCAGAATAACGCCTCTGAAGAGGTCAAGACCATGATCCTGACGGATCACCCCAACCTCCTCAGCGCCTACTGCTCCTTCACCCAGGACGAGAACCTGTGGATCGTCATGCCCTACATGGCCGGGGGCTCCTGCTTCCACCTCATGAAATCCTCCTTCCCCAAAGGCTTCGAGGAGGAGAGGTTCATAGCCTTCGTGCTCCGTGAGACGCTCAGGGGCCTCGAGTACCTGCACGGCAAAGGCCACATACACCGAGACGTCAAGGTAATTGAGCAGAGCTCTCCCGGTACTGAATTTGAAGATTACGTCGCTTCGTATATCTGTGAATCGTTTTCATGTTTCGGGCGTGAACACAGGCTGGAAACATATTGCTTGATCAGCACAAAGGAGTGAAGCTTGCGGATTTCGGAATTAGCGCCAGCGTTTATGACTCGATGATCAACAGGAACGGCAAAAGGCACACGCTTGTCGGCACGCCCTGCTGGTAGTATCTTCAAAGTTGTTGTTTATTTTGCCAATGGGTTGATGATTCCGCAGCTCATGAACAGTGTACTGACATTCTACTGACTCAGAGTTCTGTTTGTTCTCAAGGATGGCACCTGAAGTGATGGAGCAAAAGGAATACGACTTTAAGTAAATTTTTATTTGTCTGCCTTTTTACCACAGGTTAGTTGACTATGTTTTTTATACGGGTTGCTTAACCGGACATACAAAAAATTATTCGCAGGGCAGACATTTGGTCTTTCGGAATAACTGCACTAGAACTAGCTAATGGCCACGCCCCTTTCTCTAGCCAACCTCCAGCAAAGGTATTAGTTTACCTTGATATATTTTACATCAACTTAATGTCTGTGACAAGTTACCGAGGTTTCTGAAATGACATGTAGGTCTTTCTTATGACGTTACAACATGCTCCTCCATCTCTTCATAACACAAAGGACAAGAAGTTTTCAAATGTAATCTTGATATGATCTCTTATAATCTTAGATGCACACATTGGCCTATGCTTACTCGTTCCTACCTTTTTATGTAGTCATTTAAGCGAATGATTGGTGCATGTTTGATAAAAGATCCATCCAAGAGGCCAACTGCGCAAATGTTACTGCAACTTCCGTTCTTCAAAAAAGTGAAGTCCGAGGATAATCATGTAAAATGCATGCTAAATAAAGTGCCATCTTTGGTTGCTAGGGTGCAAACTATAAATGTATGAGACGACATTCATTTGCCTTCTCTATTGATCATTTTTATATGCGCACATATATGTAGTGTAATTTTGTGTCAATTATTTTTGAGCAGGAGAATGAAGCAAAGTTGCAAGCAGAGAAGAAACCACACGATAAAATCAAAGAGAAGACATCACATGTTAGTATCTCTATAGACTTCTTTCCTTAGCTAAGAGCATCTTTACCATGCCGCAAATCGGACACACTAAATGTCCGCGGACCCTAATACGGGAGCTCGCCTTCCAAATTCATACCTCAAATATCCGCTTCTATTGACTTAAAAAAAATACTAGCAGTGCCTTCCGCCAAATAACAATGGCCTTCAGCCAAATAGTCATGATTATACAATGGCCTTCCGTCAGATAAGAACCACTAGCAATGGCCTCCAGCCAAATAACTTTGACCTTCCGTCAAAGTTGGTCTCCTTCTGCCAAATAGCAGCGGCCTTCCGCCTTCCTGCGCGGATGGAGAGGAGAGAGGGGTAGTGGCATGGGGTACATGATGGCTTTTGATTGTCCAGGCGGACGTCGTACAAACCTCCCCCAGGTTTCTTCTAGTTTAGTGAAATTCGGCCATGCGGACATGTACGCTGACTTATACGGCACTACGTTGGATGACAAAAATGGTCCGAACACTGGTTTGGATATTTGCGGGTGATTTGAGGTTCATCGTTGGAGATGCCCTAAGATTTGTAAGATAACCACATTTTGTAGTGCTCTTCACTAGGCAGTCGATGAATTATATATTTTACTTTGGGAATTTAGTTTACACTTGAACCTAAAAGAATTGATGTATTTAATCAAATCATTGGTTTAAATTAGTTACATTTCCTTAATCTCTTGGTCTATCTTCGAGCTATGATACTGCCCTTTAAATGTACCGTCCAATAATTAAATTATTTCAATTCTCAAATATGCAACAGGACGAATATTGGAGAGGTATTAGTCAGTGGCACTTTGATATCGAGGACTTGAAAGCACAGGCTAAATTGGTATGATTTTACTTGTGCAATAACATTTTGTCAAAAAAATTGCATAAATAATTTCACAAAATATTGTTTGTTTCATTTCTAGTACTCGGAAGAGAATGATAGTGACGAAGAGGAGTACCTGCGTTTCCTATTTGAACTTGATACCGTGGATGAAATTGTTCCACTTCAAGATGTGCGTCCACAAAATCATGCTAGTGATGATAAGAAGGTAACGATGGTGCTGTATATGACTCCCTCCAATCCAGAATAAGTGTTATGGTCTTGGTTCAAATTAGCATATAGGTAAATGGTTGTGTTATAAAATATATTTGAACTAACATGGCATGTTGTACTTTCAGATTGTAGGTACTGAAATAGTAGAAACGCCAAGCTCAACAACTCCAATACTGATACCTCAAAGGTTGGGATGTTTAATATATTGTCTTGATAGAATGATAGTCACTTCGTTGAGAAACAAGGACAAATTCACAACCATAAACAAGTATTTTTTATTACGAAATGTTAAACTATACCATTATCACTTGTATAATGCACATATAATTTAATAAGTTGTTGGCAAAACGTGCCTTGTATTTATCTATGGTGGCAATATTTTTCTATGGGAGTTGAACATGTCTCTTCTTTGATTATTAAGTTTACATCAAAATTGCATTGTTCTACTTCTCACTTGGCATAAATGTTAGTATTTAATCCTAGACAATGCTATTAAGGAAGTATATTGTATTTTGCATATATATAGTAGGTTTAGATAGATTTGCACCATGAGAGCTCAGCATCTTCTCACACTCATGTACTAATCTAATTTTACTACTACACGATTGTGTCTAATATTTTATTGTTATCTATGTTGTATCTGATCTACAAATGGCTCTTCAAGGAAATTTACCTTACAATTAAACATTAATATGGTCTGTTTCACGCATGTAGTCGAGCATCTGAATACTACCTTTTTGGGCGCGTGCATTGCTTCATCGTTAACACAACTAAATCTTAATATCACACATATGTTTGTTTTCTGACACAAGGTTTTTCTACCAGTGGGAAACAACTTGAGAATGGACCCCCTAATGGCCTTGCACGCCATGAGTCATTTGAACGACATTCAAAAGTACCTACCAAGCAACTTTCAAGAGCAGGCACGTTCTTCTCCAAAGTAAAATGTCTATAACTAGGACACACAAAGAACATTTTTAAGTTAACAACTCAATTAATAATTATTATTCATTGTTACTTGTATTATACTTGCTTTATGTTTTTTTAATTTTGTCCAATTGGCATGTACAATGACAAGTGATTATTTTATGCAGTTTCCAATGTTACGTGTATGGATGAATATGTAGAAAAAACAGCCATTCAAAAGGGTCGCTTTAAAGTAACAACGGAAGAAACGGTATGATTTTTATGATATATGTCATGTACATAATTAGATGGTTTTAAGTTATATAAATTGCGTAATGTATAAAGCACTATCATTTCTTATTTGGTTAGTTTACAATATTCTGTGTTTTCATAAAACAAAATCTATGCAATCACTTAATTACCTTTACCTCACAATATGATATGAAGATTTGGATGTTTTTATTGATCATCATTAGAATAAATAAATTCACTTAGAACAAATCTAGGACCTTTAATTTTTTAGAATCACAATCCTGTGCACTGCCTAGATAATCTTGATGCCTATATTTTGGGACCGAAACATATTTGTACATGTTTATGGCATGACTTGCACAATGGTCATCTACATGTCCTACATATGCCATATTCACATCTGAAATACTTATAGTTAATTTATGTAGTTACTCATAAACATTTTTATGATGTAATAGGAAGCATCTACACACAGGGAGAAGGAACTACTCGAACGTATTGCATGTTTAGAGAGGATGTAAGTTCTTCGTGTGAAGAAAACTTTGCTCATTACTTTTACATATTATTCTCGTTTTATAAGGAAATAGCACTTATTCTTTGAGGATCTTTCCTAATCTTGTTATATATTTGCCTTATATAGGCTCCAGGTTACCCAAGATGAGGTTGTGAGGCTTAAAGAAAAGGGTAATTACATTGATCTTCCATATTATCAATTTTCATAGTCCTAATATTTGAAATTTAACTTATAATTGTTTAACAGATGCAAAAGGGTAATTACATTGCTCTCCATGTTTTCTAGGAGAGGCAAAAGGAGCAGTGCCATGCGTCCAACAAAATAGCAAAGTACAAGGGTTGTAGTTACTTAAGGTGGTTCTTTTCATAGCTAGGGAAGAGTTGCAAATTTGTGTAGATCTTATTGTCATAAGAATCTAGCATATGGTGCCACTTTCTTAAAGTAGTTCTCAGTAGATTCGTAGTGCATTAGCTTCATTTATTTCGGAAATAGATTGTGCTTCTAGAAGAGATCCAACGTGATAGTTTACAAATCAATGGTGTGATGTATTTGCACTTACAAACTTGAAGCATGAGGATTTTCCTAGTAATTTAGCACTAATAGATTCTTTACCTTTGATTTTTTTAATGAAAAGGGTGGATCCCGATTTCCTTTTTTAGAAACTAAAACAAAACTGGACCATCTCACACATCATTGCTGACATCACAAAACCTGTGAGAAAGGAACTATAACGATGTAATATATCAAAGACGCCATCCTAGCTAGGAATTACAAGTTATCTAGATCAAAACGATGAGCTCAACATAGGATGCACAATAAAAGGAAAGAAGACTCAAACTAGTCGTCCAATGTCTATCGCTCCTCAGTTTTGGAATACGTGGGGTTCACTTCTTAGTACACTGTAACTGAAATTGTGGAGATGCCAGCAAAAGAGGTGTCTGTTGCTGTGTGGAAAATATGAGGTGTGATATTTGATATGCCACTAAATACTCCTTCAAACTCGGTGGAAAAAATAAGAAGAAAATGATACAACATATAATGATTATTGCCCCTGTGATAAGATAACGCGTGTGAGAAAACCTTAAAAGGAAAAACCCATATGTTAGTTGTTTTTTGCTTTGTGTACTTCCTTTTAAAAAGTCTTGGGTACACCATATGATCTTGTGAAGATATTGTTTTCATTAAAAAAAAAACTTGACGCAAAACTAGAGAGTAAACTTAAAGGAAAATAATGTGCAATATGATGCAAGGACATGTTAATAACAGAGTGACTCCCTGATCCTTGCAAACCTCGAAGTCCTTGCATACCGATTCCGTTAACATACTATTTAAATCTTTGAAGTTGGTATAGACTTTGAGAATATATCAACGAGTTTATCACACTAGTAAGCATGCACGTGCAACGCACGTCTCAAACAAAACAAGTTCACATGGTATAATATTAAAATGATTTTTACAAAAAATTCAGATCGCTACAAAATGTTATCATGTCGCTCAAATTATATTTTCAAAAAGTGTGACATATTTGTGATCCAACACACGTATCATAATCTATAGTAAAAAGTAAAAACATCTATTTTGGATCTAACTTTTATTTTAGTGGGTTCTTTTTACCGAGCCATTTAAATGTGTCTTATGCGCAACGATATGAGCGTGCGTGTAACAGATGATCCAGAAACATGTATCCGCATAAAATTCGCTGTCACATAATAATTGTATTATAATTGTTACAAAAAATATATTTTAAAAACCGCAACTAAGCCTGCCTTGAAGGTTCATCTTTTGAAGCAATGAAGTTTGATCTATAGACATGTTGATAACAGTGTGACTCCCTGATCCTTGCAAACCTCGAAGTCCTTGCATACCGATTCCATTAACATACTATATAAATCTTTGAAGTTGGTAAAGACTTTGAGAATATATCGGCGAGTTTATCACATGACTTAACTTGCGAGATGTTTATTACATATTTATGGGGAGAAAACAATTTTGGAGCACTACAATGATATTGTTGACTATGCAAGACATTTGCATTTGAGCAACACAAGCAACAATATATTTGTAGATAATGGTTGGTGATTCGTCGAAAAAAATACCACACAACTTTGATATGTGCTTTATCATTTTTCAAAGCCGCGTGTATTCACTTGACGCCTCATATTTCATAATGATTGGTGAACGTAAACCCCTAGGTTACGTTTTTGTGGACTTCCATGAGATGGATGTCAACCGAGTAGGTGTTGGAGCATGCGGTACGCTACTCTACCGTCAAATATTTTTTTCTGCGCGCAACCAAGATCATGCTGCTGGGGATAGATCACGGGATCGGGTTATGACTAGACGTGTAGTCACCACAGTGGAAGTAGAGTTGTTGATGCGTGTAGCCGATGAGCCAAGTCGTCTCCTCCTCGTGTAGCCGATCTCCTGTGAATGATCCTCATGGATCCTCCGAATGGCTCCTTGCGCTTCCCTTGAACAATCCGTCCTAGCACCGCAGATGCGATGCCTCCAAGGTATCCACACGTACGGGAAGGAGCGGCGGGCGGCGGACTGCTAGGTCCAGTCGCGCGGCATGGGAGCGTTGGGAGTGGCGGAGGTGGCTGTGTGGGGAGGAAAAAGATCAACCCTAGGAGGTGCACCCACTCCCCTTTATATAGATCTCCGAGGTGGGCTCAACACTTGAGGCCCACTAGGAGTCTACAACCATTCTCCATTCGGATCCAATCCAAATGACCTACAACCCTTAAGTGTGCAACCCTATAGGTTCAAGTACACATGAACACAACCTAATTCGATAGTTGGTAGCGACTCCTAGCAGAACATGCCAACTCCCATGTGTGCGTAAATTCATTTGACGAATCTCGACAATGTGTCATATGCAACATTCCTTTTGCCTGACGATATACGTTGTCAAGTTCAAAGCGAGTACTTGTCACTCTTGTGGTAACTCAACCTCTCTTCTCAAAACCGTGATACAGATTCCCGAATCGGGTTAACACTTAACCCAAGTCGCATGGTCATGCTTTCCAGATATGATTACTCGAGAGGGCACAGAGAATATCTCTCCTTACGGAGGGGCAAAACCCTTCTTGGTCAACCATGTCTCCTGGCATGTCTCACGACTCATCCGAAAGCTACATTTATAACTAACCAGTTACGGAGTAGCGTTTGATAGAACCTAAGTGAGTCGGTCCTCATCCCGAGAACATGCAAGGACCTCAGGTCTATGACATGGCATATAGATCATACTTGAGACTAACAGGTGAAATATCTCGCTTCGTCCCAAAGTGGTTCGACTCAGTGATCTTCATCCGCGAGTCCATACTATCGGTTTAGCATCTCTATGCCCATGACTTGTGAAACATAGTCATCAAACGAAACATATACTAGTCAAAGGGTATGTGCCCGCATAACCTTATTAAGTACGAACCATTAGAACAATCATCATACAATATATAGTTTCACAAACAGGTCACAAACTTATTGATACATATCATTGATGATGTCCAAGGACTCATGAATACATAGGGAAATATAATCATCGCATGATTGCCTCTAGGGCATATCTCCAACAGTAGGAACACAAAAAAATTCCTCGGTTCTGAATTTGTGGGATCTGATGAATGTATGTGGTGATATTTGAGTTCATAGTCATCTGAGATTGAAAGTGTTGGAGAACGTAGTAATTTCAAAAAAATTCCTACGCACACGCAAGATCATGGTGATGCATAGCAACGAGAGGGAAGAGTGTCATCCACGTACCCTCGTAGACCGTATGCGGAAGCGTTATGAGAACGCGGTTGATATAATCGAACGTCTTCATGATCCGACCGATCCAAGTACCAAACGCACGGCACCTCCGAGTTCACCACACGTTCAGCTCGATGACGTCCCATGAACTCCGATCCAGCAGAGCTTCACAGGAGAGTTCCGTCAGCACGACGGCGTGTTGACGGTGATGATGTTGCTACCGACACAGGGCTTCGCCTAAGCACCGCTACGATATGATCGAGGTGGATTAATGTGGAGGGGGGCACCGCACACGCCTAAGGGATCAATGATCAACTTATGTGTCTAGAGGTGCCCCCTGCCCCCGTACATAAAGGAGCAAGGGGGGAGGCCGGCCGGCCCTCTATGGCGCGCCAAGAGGTGGAGGAGTCCTTCGGGTAGGAGTATGACTCCCCTCTTTCCTACTCCTACTAGGAGGGGGAAAGGAAGGGGGAAAGGGAGAAGGAAAGGGGGGCGTCGCCCCCCCCCCTCTCCTAGTCCAATTCGGACCAGAGGGGGAGGGGCGCACGGCCTGCCCTAGGCCAGCCCTCTCTCTTCACTAAGGCCCATAAGGCCCATTATTTCTCCCGGGGGGGTTCCGGTAACCCTCCGGCACTCTGGTTTTCTCCGAAATCACCCGGAACACTTCTGGTGTCTGAATATAGTAGTCCAATATATCGATATTTACGTCTCGACCATTTCGAGACTCCTCCTCATGTTCGTGATCATATCCGGGACTCCGAACTACCTTCGGTACATCGAAACACAAAAACTCATAATACTGATCGTCACCGAACTTTAAGCGTGCGGACCCTAGGGGTTCGAGAACTATGTAGACATGACCGAGACATGTCTCCGGTCAATAACCAATAGCGTAACTGGATGTTCATATTGGCTCCCACATATTCTACGAATATATTTATCGGTCAAACCGCATAACAGCATACGTTGTTCCCTTTGTCATCGGTATGTTACTTGCCCGAGATTCGATCGTCGGTATCTCAATACCTAGTTCAATCTCGTTACCGAAAAGTCTCTTTACTCGTTCTGTAATGCATCATCCCACAACTAACTCATTAGTTACAATGCTTGCAAGGCTTATAGTGATGTGCATTACCGAGTGGGCCCAGAGATACCTCTCCGACATTCGGAGTGACAAATCCTAATCTTGATCTATGTCAACTCAACAAGTACCATTGGAGACACCTGTAGAGCACCTTTATAATCAGCCAGTTACGTTGTGACGTTTGGTACCACACAAAGTGTTCCTCCTGTAATCGGGAGTTACATAATCTCATAGTCATAGGAACATGTATAAGTCATGAAGAAAGCAATAGCAGTAAACTAAACGATCAAGTGCTAAGCTAACGGAATGGGTCAAGTCAATCACACCATTCTCCTAATAATGTGATCCTGTTAATCAAATGACAACTCATGTCTATGGTTAGGAAACTTAATCATCTTTCATTAATGAGCTAGCCAAGTAGAGGCATACTAGTGACACTCTGTTTGTCTATGTATTCACACATGTACTAAGTTTCTAGTTAATACAATTCTAGCATGAATAATAAACATTTATCATGATATGAGGAAATAAATAATAACTTTATTATTGCCTCTAGGGCATATTACCTTCAGTCTCCCATTTGCACTAGAGTTAATAATCTAGATTACACAGTAATGATTCTAACACCCATGGAGCCTTGGTGCTGATCATGTTTTACTCGTGAGAGAGGCTTAGTCAACGAGTCTGCAACATTCAGATCCGTATGTATCTTGCAAATCTCTATGTCTCCCACCTGGACTTGATCGCGGATGGAATTGAAGCGTCTCTTGATGTGCTTGGTTCTCTTGTGAAATCTAGATTCCTTTGCCAAGGCAATTGCACCAGTATTGTCACAAAAGATTTTCATTGGACCCGATGCACTAGGTATGACACCTAGATCGGATATGAACACCTTCATCCAGACTCCTTCATTTGCTGCTTCCGAAGCAGCAATGTACTCCGCTTCACACGTAGATCCCGCCACGATGCTTTGTTTAGAACTGCTCCAACTGACAGCTCCACCATTCAATATAAACACGTATCCGGTTTGCGATTTAGAATTGTCCGGATCAGTGTCAAAGCTTGCATCAACGTAACCATTTACAATGAGCTCTTTGTCACCTCCATAAACGAGAAACATATCCTTAGTCCTTTTCAGGTATTTCAGGATGTTCTTGACTGATGTCCAGTGATCCACTCCTGGATTACTTTGGTACCTCCCTGCTAAACTAATAGCAAGGCACACATCAGGTCTGGTACACAGCATTGCATACATGATAGAGCCTATGGCTGAAGCATAGGGAACATCTTTCATTTTTTCTCTATCTTCTGCAGTGGTCGGGCATTGAGTCTTACTCAACTTCACACCTTGTAACACAGGTAATAATCCTTTCTTTGCTTGATCCATTTTGAACTTCTTCAAAACTTTGTCAAGGTATGTGCTTTGTGAAAGTCCAATTAAGCGTCTTGATCTATCTCTATAGATCTTGATGCCCAATATGTAAGCAGCTTCACCGAGGTCTTTCGTTGAAAAACTCTTATTCAAGTATCCTTTTATGCTATCCAGAAATTCTATATCATTTCCAATCAACAATATGTCATCCACATATAATATTAGAAATGCTACAGATCTCCCACTCACTTTGTTGTAAATACAGGCTTATCCAAAAGTCTGTATAAAACCATATGCTTTGATCACACTATCAAAACGTTTATTCCAACTCCGAGAGGCTTGCACCAGTCCATAAATGGAACGCTGGAGCTTGCACACTTTGTTAGCACCCTTTGGATCGATAAAACCTTCAGGTTGCATCATATACAACTCTTCTTCCAGAAATCCATTCAGGAATGCAGTCTTTACATCCATTTGCCAAATTTCATAATCATAAAATGCGGCAATAGCTAACATGATTTGGACGGACTTAAGCATCGCTACGGGTGAGAAGGTCTCATCGTAGTCAACTCCTTGAACTTGTCGAAAACCTTTTGCAACAAGTCGAGCTTTATAGACAGTAACATTACCATCATCGTCTGTTTTATTCTTGAAGATCCATTTATTCTCGATGGCTTGCCGATCATCGAGCAAGTCAACCAAAGTCCACACTTTGTTCTCATACATTGATCCCATCTCAGATTTCATGGCCTCAAGCCATTTTGCGGAATCTGGGCTCATCAACGCTTCCTCATAGTTCGTAGGTTCGTCATGGTCTAGTAACATGACCTCCAGAACAGGATTACCGTACCACTCTGGTGCATATCTTACTCTGGTTGACCTACGAGGTTCGGTAGTAACTTGATCTGAAGTTTCATGATCATCATCATTAGCTTCCTCACTAATTGGTGTAGGTGTCACAGAAACCGGTTTTTGTGATGAACTACTTTCCAATAAGGGAGCAGGTACAGTTACCTCAGCAAGTTCTACTTTCCTCCCACTCACTTCTTTCGAGAGAAACTCCTTCTCTAGAAAGGATCCATTCTTAGCAACAAAAGTCTTGCCTTTGGATCTGTGATAGAAGGTGTACCCAACTGTCTCTTTTGGGTATCCTATGAAGACACATTTCTCCGATTTGGGTTCAAGCTTATCAGGTTGAAGCTTTTTCACACAAGCATCGCAGCCCCAAACTTTAAGAAACGACAACTTTGGTTTCTTGCCAAACCATAGTTCATAAGGAGTCGTCTCAACGGATTTAGATGGTGCCCTATTTAACGTGAATGCAGCCGTCTCTAAAGCATAACCCCAAAATGGTAGCGGTAAATCAGTAAGAGACATCATAGATTGCACCATATCTAGTAAAGTACGATTACGACGTTCGGACACACCATTACGCTGTGGTGTTCTGGATGGCGTGAGTTGCGAAACTATTCTGCATTGTTTCAAATGAAGACCAAACTCGTAACTCAAATATTCTCCTCCATGATTATATCTTAGAAACTTTATTTTCTTGTTACGATGATTTTCCACTTCACTCTGAAATTCTTTGAACTTTTCAAATGTTTCAGACTTATGTTTCATTAAGTAGATATACCCATATCTACTCAAATCATCTGTGAAGGTGAGAAAATAACGATACCTGCCGCGAGCTTCAATATTCATCGGACCACATACATCAGTATGTATGATTTCCAACAAATCTGTTGCTCACTCCATAGTTCCGGAGAATTGCGTTTTAGTCATCTTGCCCATGAGGCACGGTTCTCAAGTAACAAGTGATTCATAATCAAGTGATTCCGAAAGTCCATCAGAATGGAGTTTCTTCATGCGTTTTATACCAATATGACCTAAACGACAGTGCCACAAATAAGTTGCACCATCATTATCAACTCTGCATCTTTTAGCTTCAATACTATGAATACGTGTATCTCCACTATCGAGATTCAAAAAGAATAGATCATTCTTTAAGGGTGCATGACCGTAAAAGATATTACTCGTATAAATAGAACAACCATTATTCTTTGATTTAAATGAATAACCGTCTCGCATCAAACAAGATCCAGATATAATGTTCATGCTTAACGCTGGCACCAAATAACAATTATTCAGGTCTAATACTAATCCTGAAGGTAGATGTAGAGGTAGCATGCCGACTGCGGTCACATCGACTTTGGAACCATTTCCCACACGCATCGTCACCTCGTCCTTTGCCAATCTTTGCTTAATCCGTAGTCCCTGTTTCGAGTTGCAAATATTAGCAACAGAACCAGTATCAAATACTCAAGCACTACTGCGAGAATTAGTTGTTGGAAATATGCCCTAGAGGCAATAATAAAAGTATTATTATATTTCAATGTTCATGATAAATGTCTTTTATTCATGCTATAACTGTATTATCCGGAAATCGTAATACACGTGTGAATAATTAGACCACAATATGTCCCTGGTGAGCCTCTAGTTGACCAGCTCGTTGTGATCAACAGATAGTCATGGTTTCCTGACTATGGACATTGGATGTCGTTGATGACGGGATCACATCATTAGGAGAATGATGTGATGGACAAGACCCAATCCTAAGCATAGCATAAAAGATCGTGTAGTTCGTTTTGCTAGAGCTTTGCCAGTGTCAAGTATCTCTTCCTTCGACCATGAGATCGTGTAACTCCCGGATACCGTAAGAGTGCCTTGGGTGTATCAAACGTCACAACGTAACTGGGTGACTATAAAGGTGCATTACAGGTATCTCCGAAAGTAGCTGTTGGGTTGACACGGATCGAGACTGGGATTTGTCACTCCGTATGACGGAGAGGTATCTCTGGGCCCACTCGGTAATGCATCATCATAATGAGCTCAATGTGACCAAGGTGTTGGACACGGGATCATGCATTACGGTACGAGTAAAGTGACTTGCCGGTAACGAGACTGAACAAGGTATTGGGATACCGACGATCGAGTCTCGGGCAAGTAACGTACCGATTGACAAAGGGAATTGCATACAGGGTTTGATCGAATCCTCGACATCGTGGTTCATCCGATGACAACATCGAGGAGCATGTGGGAGCCATCATGGGTATCCAGATCCCGCTGTTGGTTATTGACTGAGAGCGTCTCGGTCATGTCTGCATGTCTCCCGAACCCGTAGGGTCTACACACTTAAGGTTCGGTGACGCTAGGGTTATTAGGAAGACTAGTATGTGACTACCGAATGTTGTTCGGAGTCCCGGATGGGATCCTGGACGTCACGAGGAGATCCGGAAGGGTCCGGAGGTAAAGATTTATATATGGGAAGTTGTCAAACGGACACCGGGAAGTTTCGGGGTCATACCGGTATTGTACCGGGGCCACCGGAAGGGTTCCGGGGGTCCACCGGGAGGGGCCACCCCTCCCGGGGGGCCACATGGGCTGCGTGGGGCAGGGAGCCAGCCCCTGGTGGGCTGGCCGCACCCCCTCCCTTGGGCCCATGCGCCTAGGGTTGAGGGGGGAACCCTAGAGGGGGCGCCCCCCTTGGCTTGGGGGGCAAGCCACCCTCTCCCCTCTCCCCTAGGCCGCCGCACCCCCCCCTAGATGGGTTCTAGGGGGCCGGCCCCCTTCTCCCTTCCCCCTATAAATAGAGGGGTGAGGGGAGGGCAGCCGCACCACCCTCCAAGGCGCAGCCCTCCCCTCCCCAACACCTCTCCTCCTCCGTTGTGTGCTTGGCGAAGCCCTGTCGGAGTACTGCCTCTCCACCATCACCACGCCGTCGTGCTGCCGGTGGAGCTGTCTTCCTCAACCTCTCCTTCCCCTTGCTGGATCAAGAAGGAGGAGACGTCTCCCGTCCCGTACGTGTGTTGAACGCGGAGGTGCTGTCCGTTCAGCACTTGGTCATCGGTGATTCGAATCACGTCGAGTACGACTACATCATCACCTTGCAAGCTTCCGCACGCGATCTACAAGTGGTATGTAGATGCAAACTCTCTCCCTTGACTCGTTGCTTAGATGAACTCATAGATGGATCTTGGTGAAACCGTAGGAAAAATTTTAATTTTCTGCAACGTTCCCCAACAGTGGCATCATGAGCTAGGTCTATGCGTAGTTCTCTTTGCACGAGTAGAACACAATTTTGTTGTGGGCGTGGATTTTGTCATCTTACTTGCCTCTACTAGTCTTTTCTTGCTCAACGGTATTGTGGGATGAAGCGGCCCGGACCAACCTTACACGTACGCTTACGTGAGACCGGTTCCACCGACTGACATGCACTAGTTGCATAAGGTGGCTGGCGGGTGTCTGTCTCTCCCACTTTAGTTGGAGCGGAATCGATGAACAGGGCCCTTATGAAGGGTAAATAGAAGTTGACAAAATCACGTTGTGGTGATTCGTAGGTAAGAAAACGTTCTTGCTAGAACCCAATTGCAGCCACGTAAAAGATGCAACAACAATTAGAGGACGTCTAACTTGTTTTTGCAGCGATTGATCATGTGATGTGATATGGCCAGAAGTTGTGATGAATGATGAATTGTGATGTATGAGATCATGTTCTTTGTAATAGGATTCACGACTTGCATGTCGATGAGTATGACAACCGGCAGGAGCCATAGGAGTTGTCTTTATTTTTTGTATGACCTGCGTGTCATTGAATAACGCCATGTAAACTACTTTACTTTATTGCTAAACGTTAGTCATAGAAGTAGAAGTAGTCGTTGGCGTGACAACTTCATGAAGACACGATGATGGAGATCATGATGATGGAGATCATGGTGTCAAGCCGGTGACAAGATGATCATGGAGCCCCGAAGATGAAGATCAATGGAGCTATATGATATTGGCCATATCATGTCACAACTATATAATTGCATGTGATGTTTATTATGTATTATGCATCTTGTTTACTTAGGACGACGGTAGTAAATAAGATGATCCCTTATAAAATTTCAAGAAGTGTTCTCCCCTAACTGTGCACCGTTGCTACAGTTCGTCGCTTCTAAGCACCACGTGATGATCGGGTGTGATGGATTCTTACGTTCACATACAACGGGTGTAAGACAGTTTTACACAGCGAAAACACTTAGGGTTAACTTGACGAGCCTAGCATGTGCAGACATGGCCTCGGAACACGGAGACCGAAAGGTCGAACACGAATCGTATGGAAGATACGATCAACATGAGAATGTTCACCGACGATGACTAGTCCGTCTCACGTGATGATCGGACACGGGCTAGTCGACTCGGATCGTGTAACACTTAGATGACTAGAGGGATGTCTAATCTAAGTGGGAGTTCATAATTTGATTAGAACTTTATTATCATGAACTTAGTCTAAAACCTTTGCAAATATGTCTTGTAGATCAATGGCCAACGCTAATGTCAACATGAACTTCAACGCGTTCCTAGAGAAAACCAAGCTGAAAGATGATGGCAGCAACTATACGGACTGGGTCCGGAACCTGAGGATCATCCTCATAGCTGCCAGGAAACAATATGTCCTAGAAGGACCGCTAGGTGACGCTCCCGTCCCAGAGAACCAAGACATTATGAATGCTTGGCAGTCTCGTGCTGATGATTACTCCCTCGTTCAGTGCGGCATGCTTTACAGCTTAGAACCGGGGCTCCAAAAGCGTTTTGAGCACCACGGAGCATATGAGATGTTCGAAGAGCTGAAACTAGTTTTTCAAGCTCATGCCCGGGTCGAGAGATATGATGTCTCCGACAAGTTCTACAGTTGTAAGATGGAGGAAAACAGTTCTGTCAGTGAGCACATCCTGAAGATGTCTGGGTTGCACAACCGTATGACCCAGCTGAACATTAACCTCCCAGATGAGGCGGTCATTGACAGAATCCTCCAGTCGCTCCCACCAAGCTACAAGAGCTTTGTGATGAACTACAACATGCAGGGGATGGAAAAGACCATTCCTGAAGTGTTCTCGATGCTGAAGTCAGCAGAGGCTGAAATCAAGAAAGAACATCAAGTGTTGATGGTCAATAAGACCACTAAGTTCAAGAAGGGCAAGGGTAAGAAGAACTTCAAGAAGGACGGCAAAGATGTTGCCGCGCCTGGTAAGCCAGTTACCGGGAAGAAGTCAAAGAATGGACCCAAGCCTGAGACTGAGTGCTTTTATTGCAAGGGGAAGGGTCACTGGAAGCGGAACTGCCCCAAATACTTAGCGGATAAGAAGGCCGGCAACACCAAAGGTATATTTGATATACATGTGATTGATGTGTACCTTACCAGTACTCGTAGTAACTCCTGGGTATTTGATACCGGTGCCGTTGCTCATATTTGTAACTCACAGCAGGAGCTGCGGAATAAACGGAGACTGGCGAAGGACGAGGTGACGATGCGCGTCGGGAATGGTTCCAGAGTCGATGTGATCGCCGTCGGCACGCTGCCTCTACATTTACCTACGGGATTAGTTTTGAACCTTAATAATTGTTATTTAGTGCCAAGTTTGAGCATGAACATTGTATCTGGATCTCGTTTAATACGAGATGGCTACTCATTTAAGTCTGAGAATAATGGTTGTTCGATTTATATGAGAGATATGTTTTATGGTCATGCTCCGATGGTCAATGGTTTATTCTTAATGAATCTCGAGCGTAATATTACACATGTTCATAGTGTAGATGCCAAAAGATTTAAAGTTGATAACGATAGTCCCACATACTTGTGGCACTGCCGCCTTGGTCACATTGGTGTCAAGCGCATGAAGAAGCTCCATGCCGATGGACTTTTAGAGTCTCTTGATTATGAATCGTTTGACACGTGCGAACCATGCCTTTTGGGCAAAATGACCAAGACTCCGTTCTCCGGAACAATGGAGCGAGCAACCAACTTGTTGGAAATCATACATACCGATGTGTGCGGTCCAATGAGCGTTGAGGCTCGCGGAGGATATCGTTATGTTCTCACTCTCACAGATGACTTGAGTAGATATGGGTATGTCTACTTAATGAAACACAAGTCTGAGACCTTTGAAAAGTTCAAGGAATTTCAGAATGAGGTAGAGAATCAACGTGACCGAAAGATAAAATTCTTACGATCAGATCGTGGAGGAGAATACTTAAGTCACGAATTTGGTACACACTTAAGGAAATGTGGAATCGTTTCACAGCTCACGCCGCCTGGAACACCTCAGCGAAACGGTGTGTCCGAACGTCGTAATCGCACCCTATTGGATATGGTGCGGTCTATGATGTCTCTTACCGATTTACCGCTATCATTTTGGGGATACGCTCTAGAGACAGCTACATTCACTTTAAATAGGGCACCGTCTAAATCCGTTGAGACGACACCGTATGAATTATGGTTTGGAAAGAAACCTAAGCTGTCGTTTCTAAAAGTTTGGGGATGCGATGCTTATGTCAAGAAACTTCAACCTGAAAAGCTCGAACCCAAGTCGGAAAAATGCGTATTCATAGGATACCCTAAGGAAACTGTCGGGTATACCTTCTACTTAAGATCCGAAGGCAAGATCTTTGTTGCCAAGAACGGATGCTTTCTGGAAAAAGAGTTTCTCTCGAAAGAAGTAAGTGGGAGGAAAGTAGAACTCGATGAAGTACTACCTCTTGAGCGGGAAAGTGGCGCAGCGCAGGAAACCGTTCCTGTGATGCCCACACCAACTGAAGAGGAAAACAATGATGATGATCAAGGTACTTCGGATCAAGTTACTGCTGAACTTCGTAGGTCCACAAGGACACGTTCCGCACCAGAGTGGTACGGCAACCCTGTCCTGGAAATCATGTTGTTAGACAACAATGAACCTTCGAACTATGAAGAAGCGATGGCGGGCCCGGATTCCAACAAATGGCTTGAAGCCATGAAATCCGAGATAGAATCCATGTATGAAAACAAAGTATGGACTTTGACAGACTTGCCCGATGATCGGCGAGCGATAGAAAACAAATGGATCTTTAAGAAGAAGACGGACGCGGATGGTAATGTTACAATCTATAAGGCTCGACTTGTCGCTAAGGGTTATCGACAAGTTCAAGGGATTGACTACGACGAGACTTTCTCTCCCGTAGCGAAGCTGAAGTCCGTCCGAATCATGTTAGCAATTGCCGCATACTATGATTATGAGATATGGCAAATGGACGTCAAAACGGCATTCCTTAACGGGCATCTTAAGGAAGAACTGTATATGATGCAGCCGGAAGGTTTTGTCGATCCTCGGAACGCTAACAAAGTATGCAAGCTCCAGCGATCCATTTATGGACTGGTGCAAGCATCTCGGAGTTGGAACATTCGCTTTGATGAGATGATCAAAGCGTTTGGGTTTATGCAGACTTATGGAGAAGCCTGCGTTTACAAGAAAGTGAGTGGGAGCTCTGTAGCATTTCTCATATTATATGTAGATGACATACTCTTGATGGGAAATAATATAGAATTTCTGGACAGCATTAAGGCCTACTTGAATAAGTGTTTTTCAATGAAGGACCTTGGAGAAGCTGCTTATATATTAGGCATCAAGATCTATAGAGATAGATCGAGACGCCTCATAGGTCTTTCACAAAGCACATACCTTGATAAGATTTTGAAGAGGTTCAAAATGGATCAGTCCAAGAAGGGGTTCTTGCCTATGTTACAAGGTGTGAGATTGAGCTCGGCTCAGTCACCGACCACGGCAAAAGATAAAGAAGAGATGAGTGTCATCCCCTATGCTTCAGCCATAGGATCTATTATGTATGCCATGCTGTGTACCAGACCCGATGTAAACCTTGCCGTAAGTTTGGTAGCAAGATACCAAAGTAATCCCGGCAAGGAACACTGGACAGCGGTCAAGAATATCCTGAAGTACCTGAAAAGGACGAAGGACATGTTTCTCGTTTATGGAAGAGACGAAGAGCTCGTCGTAAAGGGTTACGTCGACGCTAGCTTCGACTCAGATCTGGATGACTCTAAGTCACAAACCGGATACGTGTATATGTTGAATGGTGGAGCAGTAAGCTGGTGCAGCTGCAAGCAGAGCGTCGTGGCGGGATCTACGTGTGAAGCGGAGTACATGGCAGCCTCGGAGGCAGCGCATGAAGCGATTTGGGTGAAGGAGTTCATCACCGACCTAGGAGTCATACCCAATGCGTCGGGGCCGATCAAACTCTTCTGTGACAACACTGGAGCTATTGCCCTCGCCAAGGAGCCCAGGTTTCACAAGAAGACCAGGCACATCAAGCGTCGTTTCAACTCCATCCGTGAAAATGTTCAAGATGGAGACATAGAGATTTGCAAAGTGCACACGGATCTGAATGTCGCAGATCCGCTGACTAAACCTCTCTCGCGTGCAAAACATGATCAACACCAGAACTCTATGGGTGTTCGATTCATCACAATGTAACTAGATTGGTGACTCTAGTGCAAGTGGGAGACTGTTGGAAATATGCCCTAGAGGCAATAATAAAAGTATTATTATATTTCAATGTTCATGATAAATGTCTTTTATTCATGCTATAACTGTATTATCCGGAAATCGTAATACACGTGTGAATACTTAGACCACAATATGTCCCTGGTGAGCCTCTAGTTGACCAGCTCGTTGTGATCAACAGATAGTCATGGTTTCCTGACTATGGACATTGGATGTCGTTGATAACGGGATCACATCATTAGGAGAATGATGTGATGGACAAGACCCAATCCTAAGCATAGCATAAAAGATCGTGTAGTTCGTTTTGCTAGAGCTTTGCCAGTGTCAAGTATCTCTTCCTTCGACCATGAGATCGTGTAACTCCCGGATACCGTAAGAGTGCCTTGGGTGTATCAAACGTCACAACGTAACTGGGTGACTATAAAGGTGCATTACAGGTATCTCCGAAAGTAGCTGTTGGGTTGACACGGATCGAGACTGGGATTTGTCACTCCGTATGACGGAGAGGTATCTCTGGGCCCACTCGGTAATGCATCATCATAATGAGCTCAATGTGACCAAGGTGTTGGACACGGGATCATGCATTACGGTACGAGTAAAGTGACTTGCCGGTAACGAGACTGAACAAGGTATTGGGATACCGACGATCGAGTCTCGGGCAAGTAACGTACCGATTGACAAAGGGAATTGCATACAGGGTTTGATCGAATCCTCGACATCGTGGTTCATCCGATGACAACATCGAGGAGCATGTGGGAGCCATCATGGGTATCCAGATCCCGCTGTTGGTTATTGACTGAGAGCGTCTCGGTCATGTCTGCATGTCTCCCGAACCCGTAGGGTCTACACACTTAAGGTTCAGTGACGCTAGGGTTATTAGGACGACTAGTATGTGACTACCGAATGTTGTTCGGAGTCCCGGATGGGATCCTGGATGTCACGAGGAGATCCGGAAGGGTCCGGAGGTAAAGATTTATATATGGGAAGTTGTCAAACAGACACCGGGAAGTTTCGGGGTCATACCGGTATTGTACCGGGGCCACCGGAAGGGTTCCGGGGGTCCACCGGGAGGGGCCACCCCTCCCGGGGGGCTACATGGGCTGCGTGGGGCAGGGAGCCAGCCCCTGGTGGGCTGGCCGCACCCCCTCCCTTGGGCCCATGCGCCTAGGGTTGAGGGGGGAACCCTAGAGGGGGCGCCCCCCTTGGCTTGGGGGGCAAGCCACCCTCTCCCCTCTCCCCTAGGCCGCCGCACCCCCCCTAGATGGGTTCTAGGGGGCCGGCCCCCTTCTCCCTTCCCCCTATAAATAGAGCGGTGACGGGAGGGCAGCCGGACCACCCTCCAAGGCGCAGCCCTCCCCTCCCCAACACCTCTCCTCCTCCGTTGTGTGCTTGGCGAAGCCCTGTCGGAGTACTGCTTCTCCACCATCACCACGCCGTCGTGCTGCCGGTGGAGCTGTCTTCCTCAACCTCTCCTTTCCCCTTGCTGGATCAAGAAGGAGGAGACGTCTCCCGTCCCGTACGTGTGTTGAACGCGGAGGTGCTGTCCGTTCAGCACTTGGTCATCGGTGATTCGAATCACGTCGAGTACGACTACATCATCACCTTGCAAGCTTCCGCACGCGATCTACAAGTGGTATGTAGATGCAAACTCTCTCCCTTGACTCGTTGCTTAGATGAACTCATAGATGGATCTTGGTGAAACCGTAGGAAAATTTTTAATTTTCTGCAACGTTCCCCAACATTAGTAAGGTACACATCAATAACATGTATATCACATATACCTTTGTTCACCTTGCCATCCTTCTTATCCGCCAAATACTTGGGGCAGTTCCGCTTCCAGTGACCAGTCTGTTTGCAGTAGAAGCACTCAGTCTCAGGATTAGGTCCAGACTTGGGTTTCTTCTCTTGAGCAGCAACTTGTTTGCCGTTCTTCTTGAAGTTCCATTTCTTCTTCCCTTTACCCTTTTTCTTGAAACTGGTGGTCTTGTTTACCATCAACACTTGATGCTCCTTCTTGATTTCTATCTCCACAGCCTTTAGCATTGAGAAGATCTCGGGAATTGTTTTATTCATCCCTTGCATGTTATAGTTCCTCACGAAGCTCTTGTAGCTTGGTGGCAGTGATTGAAGAACTCTGTCAATGACACTATCAACAGGAAGATTAACTCCCAGTTGAGTCAAGTGGTTATGGTACCCAGACATTCTGAGTATATGTTCACTGACAGAACTATTCTCCTCCATCTTGCAGCTGTAGAACTTATTGGAGACTTCATATCTCTCAATCCGGGCATTTGCTTGAAATATTAACTTCAACTCCTGGAATATCTCATATGCTCCATGACGTTCAAAACGTCGTTGAAGTCCCTGTTTTAAGCCGTAAAGCATGGCACACTGAACTATCGAGTAGTCATCAGCTCTGCTCTGCCAGACGTTCATAACATCTGGTGTTGCTCCTGCAGCAGGTTTGGCACTTAGCGGTGCTTCCAGGACGTAATTATTCTATACAGCAATGAGGATAATTCTCAAGTTACGGACCCAGTCCGTGTAATTACTACCATCATCTTTCAACTTTGCTTTCTCAAGGAACAAATAAAAATTCAACGGAACAACAGCACGGGCCATCTATCTACAACAACATAGATATGCAAAATACTATCAGGTACTAAGTTCATGATAAATTAAGGTTCAGTTAATCAAATTATTAAAGAACTCCCACTTAGATAGACACCCATCTAATCATCTAAGTGATCACGTGATCCATATCAACTAAACCATGTCCGATCATCACGTGAGATGGAGTAGTTTTCAATGGTGAACATCAATATGTTGATCATATCTTCTATATGATTCACGCTCGACCTTTCGGTCTCCAGTGTTCCGAGGCCATATCTGCATATGCTAGGCTCATCAAGTTTAACCTGAGTATTCTGCATGTGCAAAACTGGCTTGCACCCGTTGTATGTGAATGTAGAGCTTATCACACCTGATCATCACGTGGTGTCTCGGCACGACGAACTTTCACAATGGTGCATACTCAGGGAGAACACTTGTACCTTGAAATTTAGTGAGAGATCATCTTATAATGCTACCGTCGATCTAAGCAAAATAAGATGCATAAAAGATAAACATCACATACAATCAATATAAGTGATATGATATGGCCATCATCATCTTGTGCTTGTGATCTCTATCTCCGAAGCACCGTCATGATCACCATCGTCACCGGTGTGACACCTTGATCTCCATCGTAGCATCGTTGTCGTCTCGCCAACTATTGCTTCTACGACTATCGCTACCGCTTAGTGATAAAGTAAAGCAATTACAGGGCGATTGCATTGCATACAATAAAGCGACAACCATATGGCTCCTGCCAGTTGCCGATAACTCGGTTACAAAACATGATCATCTCATACAACAAAATATAGCATCATGTCTTGACCATATCACATCACAGCATGCCCTGCAAAAACAAGTTAGACGTCCTCTACTTTGTTGTTGCAAGTTTTACGTGGCTGCTATGGGCTGAGCAAGAACCGTTCTTACCTACGAATCAAAACCACAATGATAGTTTGTCAAGTTAGTGTTGTTTTATCCTTCTCAAGGACCGGGAGTAGCCACACTCGGTTCAACTAAAGTTGGAGAAACTGACACCCGCCAGCCACCTGTGTGCAAAGCACGTCAGTAGAACCAGTCTCGCATAAGCGTACGCGTAATGTCGGTCCGAGCCG
Source organism: Triticum aestivum (assembly GCF_018294505.1). Taxonomy (NCBI): domain Eukaryota; kingdom Viridiplantae; phylum Streptophyta; class Magnoliopsida; order Poales; family Poaceae; genus Triticum; species Triticum aestivum. Next base: position 136,123,811 of record NC_057809.1, on the reverse strand, counting down.
CTTCATCCAACAATACCGCCGAACCAAAGTATGACATGTTGGTAAGAAGTATGACTTGTATCGCCCATAACTCACTTGTGTTCTACTCGTGCATATAACATCTACGCATAAACCTGGCTCGGATGCCACTGTTGGGGAACGTAGTAATTTCAAAAAAATTCCTACGCACACGCAAGATCATGGTGATGCATAGCAACGAGAGGGAAGAGTGTCGTCCACGTACCGTTGTAGACCGTAAGTGGAAGCATTATGAGAACGCGGTTGATGTAGTCAAACGTCTTCACGATCCGACCGATCCAAGTACCGAACGCACGGCACCTCCGAGTTCAGCACACGTTCAGCTCGATGACGTCCCACGAACTCCGATCCAGCAGAGCTTCACGAGAGAGTTTCGTCAGCACGACGGCGTGTTGACGGTGATGATGTTGCTACCGAATCAGGGCTTCGCCTAAGCACCGATGCGATATGATCGAGGTGGATTATGGTGGAGGAGGGCACCGCACACGGCTAAGGGATCAATGATCAACTTGTGTGTCTAGAGGTGCCCCCTGCCCCGTATATAAAGGAGCAAGGGGGGAGGCCGTCCGGCCCTCTATGGCGCGCCAGGAGGAGGAGTCCTCCTCCTAGTAGGAGTAGGACTCCCCTCTTTCCCACTCCTACTAGGAGGGGGAAAGGAAGGGGAGAGGGAGAAGGAAAGAAGGGCGCCGCCCCCCTCTCCTAGTCCAATTCGGACCAGAGGGGGAGGGTGCGCGGCCTGCCCTAGGTCAGCCCTCTCCCTCTCCACTAAGGCCCATAAGGCCCATTATTTCTCTCGGGGGGGTTCCGGTAACCCTCCGGCACTCTGGTTTTCTCCGAAATCACCCGGAACACTTCCGGTGTCCGAATATAGTCATCCAATATATCAATCTTTACGTCTCGACCATTTCGAGACTCCTCGTCATGTCCATGATCATATCCGGGACTCCGAACTACCTTCGGTACATCAAAACACAAAAACTCATAATACCGATCGTCACCGAACTTTAAGCGTGCGGACCCTACAGGTTTGAGAACTATGTAGACATGACCGAGACATGTCTCCGGTCAATAACCAATAGCGGAACCTAGATGTTCATATTGGCTCCCACATATTCTACAAAGATCTTTATCAGTCAAACCGCATAACAACATATGTTGTTCCCTTTGTCATCGCTATGTTACTTGCCCGTGATTCGATCGTCGGTATCTCAATACCTAGTTCAATCTCGTTACCGGGAAGTCTCTTTACTCGTTCTGTAATGCATCATCCTGCAACTAACTCATTAGTTACAATGCTTGCAAGGCTTATAGTGATGTGCATTACCGAGTGGGCCCAGAGATACCCCTCCGACAATCGGAGTGACAAATCCTAATCTTGATCTATGTCAACTCAACAAGTACCATCGGAGACACCTGTAGAGCACCTTTATAATCACTCAGTTACGTTGTGACGTTTGGTAGCACACAAAGTGTTCCTCCGGCAATCGGGAGTTACATAATCTCATAGTCATAGGAACATGTATAAGTCATGAAGAAAGCAATAGCAGTAAACTAAACGATCAAGTGCTAAGCTAACGAAATGGGTCAAGTTAATCACATCATTCTCCTAATGATGTGATCCCGTTAATCAAATGACAACTCATGTCTATGGTTAGGAAACTTAACCATCTTTGATTAATGAGCTAGTCAAGTAGAGGCATACTAGTGACACTATGTTTGTCTATGTATTCACACATGTACTAAGTTTCCGGTTAATACAATTATAGCATGAATAATAAACATTTATCATGATATGAGGAAATAAATAATAACTTTATTATTGCCTCTAGGGAATATTTCCTTCAGAAAGGATATGATAATATATTTTGTGACCTGGGGGTATCAAAGGATATTCTTGACTCCCAACCATATGCATTGTGGGATCCGATCTATGCGGAACACCATCTATTCCTTTGATCTGTGAACTTATAAATCTTTGGAATGTCTTGCTCAATTTTGAGGTTACGGAGGAGGCAGACTCGTTTTTGGTAACGAGTGGTTGGAACTCGTTTTTCCTTGGAAGAGAATTTACACTAGGCGTCGCCGAGATCTGGGCTTGCCGGGCACCTTTGGAGATTAAGATTTTCGTTTGGTTGGCACTGTTGGGGAACGTTGCAAAAAACAAAAATTTTCCTACGGTTTCACCAAGATCCATCTATGAGTTCATCTAGCAACGAGTGATTAGATGCATCTACGTACCTTGTAGATCGCGAGCGGAAGCGTTCAAAGAACGGGGATGAGGGAGTCGTACTCGACGTGATTCAAATCACCAAAGATCCTAGCACTGAACGGACGGCACCTCCGCGTTCAACACACGTACAGAACAGCCACGTCTCCTCCTTCTTGATCCAGCAAGGGGGAAGGAGAGGTTGAGGGAGATGGCACCAGCAGCAGCACGACGGCGTGGTGTTGATGGAGCTGCAGTACTCCGGCAGGGCTTCGCCAAGCACTATGGAGGAGGAGGAGGTGTTGGAGAGGGAGAGGGAGGCACCAAAGATCAAGGTAAGAAGTCCTCCATCTCCCCACTATATATAGGAGGGCCAAGGGGGGGGGGCGCCGGCCCTAGGAGATCCAATCTCCTAGGGGGGTGCGGCCAAGGGGGAGGAAACCCTCCTCCCCAAGGCACCTAGGAGGTGCCTTCCCCTCCTAGCACTCTTCCTCCTTGAAACCCTAGGCGCATGGGCCTCTTGGGGCTGGTTCCCTTGGCCCATGTAGGCCAAGGCGCACCCCCTACAGCCCATGTGGCCCCCCCGGGACAGGTGGCCCCACCCGGTGGACCCCCGGGACCCTTCCGGTGGTCCCGGTACAATACCGATGACCCCGAAACTTGTCCCAATGGCCGAAACAGGACTTCCCATATATAAATCTTTACCTCCGGACTATTCCGGAACTCCTCATGACATCCGGGATCTCATCCGGGACTCCGAACAACATTCGGGTTACTGCATATACATATCCCTACAACCCTAGCGTCACCGAACCTTAAGTGTGTAGACCCTACGGGTTCGGGAGACATGTAGACATGACCGAGATCGCTCTCCGGTCAATAACCAACAGTGGGATCTGGATACCCATGTTGGCTCCCACATGCTCCTCGATGATCTCATCGGATGAACCGCGATGTCGAGGATTCAAGCAACCCCGTATACAATTCCCTTTGTCAATCGGTATGTTACTTGCCCGAGATCTGATCGTCGGTATCCCAATACCTCGTTAATTCTCGTTACCGGCAAGTCACTTTACTCGTACCGTAATGCATGATCTTGTGACAAGACACTTGGTCACTTTGAGCTCATTATGATGATGCATTACTGAGTGGGCCCTATGATACCTCTCCGTCATACGGAGTGACAAATCCCAGTCTTGATCCGTGTCAACCCAACAGACACTTTTGGAGATACCCATAGTATACCTTTATAGTCACCCAGTTACGTTGTGACGTTTGGCACACCCAAAGCACTCCTACGGCATCCGGGAGTTACACGATCTCATGGTCTAAGGAAAAGATACTTGACATTGGAAAACTCTAGCAAACGAACTATACGATCTTATGCTATGTTTAGGATTGGGTCTTGTCCATCACATCATTCTCCTAATGATGTGATCTCGTTATCAATGACATCCAATGTCCATAGTCAGGAAACCATGACTATCTGTTGATCAACGAGCTAGTCAACTAGAGGCTTACTAGGGACATATTGGTGTCTATTATTCACACATGTATTACGATTTCCGGATAACACAATTATAGCATGAATAAAGACAATTATCATGAACAAGGAAATATAATAATAATGCTTTTATTATTGCCTCTAGGGCATATTTCCAACAGTCTCCCACTTGCACTAGAGTCAATAATCTAGTTACATTGTGATGAATCGAACACCCATGGAATTCTGGTGTTGATCATGTTTTGCTCTAGGGAGAGGTTTAGTCAACCGATCTGCTACATTCAGGTCCGTGTGCACTTTACAAATATCTATGTCTCCATCTTGAACATTTTCACGAATGGAGTTGAAGCGACGCTTGATGTGCCTGGTCTTCTTGTGAAACCTGGGCTCCTTGGCAAGTGCAATAGCTCCAGTGTTGTCACAGAAGAGTTTGATTGGCCCCGACGCATTGGGTATGACTCCTAGGTCGGTGATGAACTCCTTCACCCAAATTGCTTCATGCGCTGCCTCCGAGGATGCCATGTATTCCGCTTCACATGTAGATCCCGTCATGACGCTCTGCTTGCAACTGCACCAGCTTACTGCCCCACCATTCAAAATATACACATATCCGGTTTGTGACTTAGAGTCATCCAGATCTATGTCGAAGCTAGCGTCGACGTAACCTTTTACGACGAGCTCTTTGTCACCTCCATAAACGAGAAACATTTCCTTAGTCCTTTTCAGGTACTTCAGGATATTCTTGACCGCTGTCCAGTGTTCCTTGCCGGGATTACTTTGGTACCTTCCTACCAAACTTACGGCAAGGTTTACATCAGGTCTGGTACATAGCATGGCATACATAATAGAACCTATGGCTGAGGCATAGGGGATGACACTCATCTCTTCTATATCTTCTGCCGTGGTCGGACATTGAGCTGTGCTCAATTTCACACCTTGTAACATAGGCAAGAACCCCTTCTTAGACTGATCCATATTGAACTTCTTCAATATCTTATCAAGGTATGTGCTTTGTGAAAGACCTATGAGGCATCTTGATCTATCTCTGTAGATCTTGATGCCTAATATATAAGCAGCTTCTCCAAGGTCCTTCATTGAAAAACTCTTATTCAAGTAGGCCTTTATGCTGTCCAAGAGTTCTATATCATTTCCCATCAAAAGTATGTCATCTAGATATAATATGAGAAATGCTACAGAGCTCCCACTCACTTTCTTGTAAACGCAGGCTTCTCCATAAGTCTGCGTAAACCCAAACGCTTTGATCATCTCATCAAAGCGAATGTTCCAACTCCGAGATGCTTGCACCAGCCCATAAATCGAGCATTGGAGCTTGCACACCTTGTCAGCATTCTTAGGATTGACAAAACCTTCCGGCTGAATCATATACAATTCTTCCTTAAGAAAACCATTAAGGAATGCCGTTTTGACGTCCATTTGCCATATTTCATAATCATAGAATGCGGCAATCACTAACATGATTCGGACGGACTTCAGCTTCGCTACCGGTGAGAAAGTCTCATCGTAGTCAACCCCTTGAACTTGTCGATAACCCTTAGCGACAAGCCGAGCTTTATAGATGGTCACATTACCATCCGCGTCTGTCTTCTTCTTAAAGATCCATTTATTTTCTATGGCTCGCCGCTCAACAGGCAAGTCAGTCAAAGTCCATACTTCGTTTTCATACATGGATCCTATCTCGGATTTCATGGCTTCCAGCCATTTGTCGGAATCTGGGCCCGCCATCGCTTCTTCATAGTTCGAAGGTTCACCGTTGTCTAACAACAGGATTTCTAAGACAGGATTGCCGTACCACTCTGGTGCGGAACGTGTCCTTGTGGACCTTCGAATTTCAATAGGAGCTTGATCAGAAGTATCTTGATCATTATCATTAACTTCCTCTCTAGTCGGTGCAGGCACCTCAGGAACATTTTCTTGAGTTGCGCCATTTTCCGGTTCAAGAGGTAATACTTCATCAAGTTCTACTTTCCTCCCACTTACTTCTTTCGAGAGAAACTATTTCTCTAGAAAGGATCCATTCTTGGCAACAAAGATCTTGCCTTCGGATCTGAGGTAGAAGGTATACCCAATAGTTTCTTTAGGGTATCCTATGAAGACACATTTTTTCGACTTGGGTTCGAGCTTTTCAGGTTGAAGTTTCTTGACATAAGCATCGCATCCCCAAACTTTTAGAAACGACAGCTTAGGTTTCTTCCCAAACCATAATTCATACGGTGTCGTCTCAACGGATTTCGACGGAGCCCTATTTAAAGTGAATGCGGCAGTCTCTAAAGCGTAGCCCCAAAAAGATAGCGGTAAATCGGTAAGAGACATCATAGATCGCACCATATCTAATAGAGTGCGATTACGACGTTCGGACACACCATTACGCTGAGGTGTTCCAGGCGGCGTGAGCTGTGAAACTATTCCACATTTTCTTAAGTGTGTGCCAAACTCATGACTCAAGTATTCTCCTCCACGATCTGATCGCAGGAACTTGATTTTCCTGTCACGTTGATTCTCAACCTCACTCTAAAATTCCTTGAACTTTTCAAAGGTCTCAGACTTGTGTTTCATTAAGTAGACATACCCATATCTACTTAAGTCATCAGTGAGGGTGAGAACATAACGATAGCCACCGCGAGCCTCAACACTCATTGGACCGCACACATCAGTATGTATGATTTCCAATAAGTTGGTTGCTCGCTCCATTGTTCCTGAGAACAGAGTCTTGGTCATTTTACCCATGAGGCATGGTTCGCACGTGTCAAATGATTCATAATCAAGAGACTCTAAAAGTCCATCTGCATGGAGCTTCTTCATGCGTTTGACACCTATGTGACCAAGGCGGCAGTGCCACAAGTATGTGGGACCATCGTTATCAACCTTACATCTTTTGGTTTTCACACTATGAACATGTGTAGCATTACGTTCGAGGAAGAATAAACCATTCACCATCGGAGCATGACCATAAAACATATCTCTCATATAAATAGAACAACCATTATTCTCGGATTTAAATGAGTAGCCATCTCGAATTAAACGAGATCCCGATACAATGTTCATGCTCAAAGCTGGCACTAAATAACAATTATTGAGGTTTAAAACTAATCCCGTAGGTAAATGTAGAGGTAGCGTGGCGACGACGATCACATTGACCTTGGAACCATTCCCGACGCGCATCGTCACCTCGTCCTTTGCCAGTCTCCGCTTATTCCGCAGCTCCTGCTTTGAGTTACAAATGTGAGCAACTGCACCGGTATCAAATACCCAGGAGCTACTACGAGTACTGGTAAGGTACACATCAATTACATGTATATCATATATACCTTTCGTTTTGCCGGCCTTCTTGTCCGCTAAGTATTTGGGGCAGTTCCGCTTCCAGTGACCACTTTCCTTGCAATAAAAGCACTCAGTCTCGGTCTTGGGTCCATTCTTTGGCTTCTTCCCGGCAGCTTGCTTGCCAGGCGCGGCAACTCCCTTGCCGCCCTTCTTGAAGTTCTTTTTACCCTTGCCCTTCTTGAACTTAGTGGTTTTATTCACCATCAACACTTGATGTTCCTTCTTGACTTCTACCTCAGCTGATTTCAGCATAGCAAATACTTCAGGAATGGTCTTTTCCATCCCCTGCATATTGAAGTTCATCACAAAGCTCTTGTAGCTTGGTGGAAGCGACTGGAGGATTCTGTCAATGACCGCGTCATCCGGGAGATTAACTCCCAACTGAGTCAAGCGGTTATGTAACCCAGACATAGTGAGTATGTGCTCACTAACAGAACTATTTTCCTCCATCTTACAGCTGAAGAATTTGTCACAGACTTCATATCTCTCGACCCGGGCATGAGCTTGAAAAACCATTTTCAGCTCTCCGAACATCTCATATGCTCCATGTCTCTCAAAACGCTTTTGGAGCCCCGGCTCTAAACTGTAAAGCATGCCGCACTAAACGAGGGAGTAGTCATCGGTACGTGCCTGCCAAGCGTTCATAACGTCTTATTCTGCAGGGAGAACAGGTGCGTCACCTAGCGGTGCTTGTAGGACATAATCTTTCTTGGCAGCTATGAGGATGATCCTCAGGTTCCGGACCCAGTCCGTGTAGTTGCTGCCATCGTCTTTCAGCTTGGTTTTCTCTAGGAACGCGTTGAAGTTGAGGACTATGTTGGCCATTTGATCTACAAGACATATTGTAAATATTTTAGACTAAGTTCATGATAATTAAGTTCATCTAATCAAATTATTCAATGAACTCCCACTTAGATAGACATCCCTCTTCTAGTCATCTAAGTATAACATGATCCGAGTCAACTAGGCCGTGTCCGATCATCACGTGAGACGGACTAGTCAACTCGGTGAACATCTTCATGTTGATCGTATCTTCTATACGACTCATGCTCGACCTTTCAGTCTTCTGTGTTCCCAGGCCATGTCTATACATGCTAGGCTCGTCAAGTCAACCTAAGTGTTTGCATGTGTAAATCTGTCTTACACCCGTTGTATGTGAACGTTGGAATCTATCACACCCGATCATCACGTGATGCTTAGAAACGAATGAAGTGTCGCAACGGTGCACAGTTAGGGGGAACACTTTCTTGAAATTATTATGAGGGATCATCTTATTTACTACCGTCGTTTTAAGCAAACAAGATGAAAAACATGATAAACATCACATGCAATCAAATAATAATAGTGACATGATATGGCCAATATCACATAGCTCCTTTGATCTCCATCTTGGGGCTCCATGATCATCTTGTCACCGGCATGACACCATGATCTCCATCATTGTGTCTCCATGAAGTTGCTCGCCAACTATTACTTCTACTACTATGGCTAACGCATTTAGCAATAAAGTAAAGTAATTTACATGGCGTTTCTCAATGACACGCAGGTCATACAAAAATAAAGACAACTTCTATGGCTCCTGCCGATTGTCATACTCATCGACATGCAAGTCGTGATTCCTATTACAATAGCATGAACATCTCATACATTACATATAGATCATTCATCATTCATTACAACTTTGGCCATATCATATCACAAAGCACTTGCTGCAAAAACAAGTTAGACGTCCTCTAATTGTTGTTGCAAGTTTTACATGGCTGGAGTAGGGTTCTAGCAAGAACATTTTCTTACCTACGTGAAAACCACAACGTGATTTGTCAACTTCTATTTACCCTTCATAAGGACCCTTTTCATCGAATCCGCTCCAAGTAAAGTAGGAGAGACAGACACCCGCCAGCCACCTTATGCAACTTGTGCATGTTAGTCGGTGGAACCGGTCTCACGTAAGCGTACGTGTAAGGTTGGTCCGGGCCGCTTCATCCCACAATAGCGTTGAAGCAAGATAAGACTAGTAGCGGCAAGAAAGTTGACAACATCTACGCCCACAACAAATTGTGTTCTACTCGCGCAAGAAGAACTACACATAGACCTAGCTCATGATGCCACTATTGGGGAACGTTGCAGAAAACAAAAAAATTCCTACGGTTTCACCAAGATCCATCTATGAGTTCATCTAGCAACGAGTGATTAGATGCATCTACGTACCTTGTAGATCGCGAGCGGAAGCGTTCAAAGAACGGGGATGAGGGAGTCGTACTCGACGTGATTCAAATCACCGAAGATCCTAGCACCGAACGGACGGCACCTCCGCGTTCAACACACGTACAGAACAGCCACGTCTCCTCCTTCTTGATCCAGGAAGGGGGAAGGAGAGGTTGAGGGAGATGGCACCAGCATCAGCACGACGGCGTGGTGTTGATGGAGCTGCAGTACTCCGGCAGGGCTTCGCCAAGCACTATGGAGGAGGAGGAGGTGTTGGAGAGGGACAGGGAGGCACCAAAGATCAAGGTAAGAAGTCCTCCATCTC